>NW_027478455.1:126159-426159 GCF_051014685.1 Ptiloglossa arizonensis | reverse complement strand
GGAAACGGAGAAACGAAGAAAGAAACGGAGAAACGAAGAAAGAAACGGAGAAACGTAGAAAGAAACGAAGATACGAACAAAGAAACGGAGAAACGAACAAAGAAACGGAGAAACGAAGAAATAAACGGAGAAATGAAGAAAGAAACGGAGAAACAAAGAAAGAAACGGAGAAACGAACAAAGAAACGGAGAAACGAAGAAAGAAACGGAGAAACGAAGAATGAAACGGAGAAACGAAGAAAGAAACGGAGAAATAAATGGAGAAACGAAGATATAAACGGAGAAACGAAGAAAGAAACGGAGGAACGGAGAAATAAATGGAGAAACGAAGAAATAAACGGAGAAACGAAGAAAGAAACGGAGAAACGAAGAAAGAAACGGAGAAACGAAGAAAGAAACGGAGAAACGATGAAAGAAACGGAGAAACGAAGAAAGAAACGGAGAAACGAAGAAAGAAACGGAGAAACGAAGAAAGAAACGGAGTAACGAAGAAAGAAACGGAGGAACGGAGAAATAAATGGAGAAACGGAGAAACGAAGGAAGAGACGGAGAAACGAAGAAACAAACGGAGAAGCGAAGAAGGAAACGGAGAAACGAAGAAAGAAACGGAGAAACGAAGATAGAAACGGAGAAACGAAGAAAGAAACGGAGTAACGAAGAAAGAAACGGAGGAACGGAGAAATAAATGGAGAAACGGAGAAACGAAGGAAGAGACGGAGAAACGAAGAAACAAACGGAGAAACGAAGAAGGAAACGGAGAAACGAAGAAAGAAACGGAGAAACGAAGATAGAAACGGAGAAACGAAGAAAGAAACGGAGTAACGAAGAAAGAAACGGAGAAACGAAGAAAGAAACGGAGAAACGAAGAAAGAAACGGAGAGACGAAGAAAGAAACGAAGAAAGAAACGGAGAAATAAATGGAGAAACGAAGAAATAAACGGAGAAACGAACAAGGAAACGGAGAAACGAAGAAAGAAACGGAGAAACGAAGAAAGAAACGGAGAAACGAAGAAAGAAACGGAGAAACGAAGAAAGAAACGGAGAGACGAAGAAAGAAACGAAGAAACGAAGAAAGAAACGGAGAAATAAATGGAGAAACGAAGAAATAAACCGAGAAACGGAAAAAGAAACGGAGAAACGAACAAAGGAACGGAGAAACGAAGAAACAAACGGAGAAACGAAAAAAGAAACGGAGAAACGAACAAAGAAACTGAGAAACGAACAAAGAAACGGAGAAATAAATGGAGAAACGAAGAAATAAACGGAGACACGAACAAGGAAACGGAGAAACGAAGAAAGAAACGGAGAAACGAAGAAAGAAACGGAGAAACGTAGAAAGAAACGGAGATACGAACAAAGAAATGGAGAAACGAACAAAGAAACGGAGAAACGAAGAAATAAAAGGAGAAACGAACATTGAAACGCAGAAACGAAGAATGAAACGGAGAAACGAAGAAATAAACGGAGAAATGAAGAAAGAAACGGAGAAACAAAGAAAGAAACGGAGAAACGAACAAAGAAACGGAGAAACGAAGAAAGAAACGGAGAAACGAAGAATGAATCGGAGAAACGAAGAAAGAAACGGAGAAACGAAGAAAGAAACGGAGAAATAAATGGAGAAACGAAGAAATAATCCGAAAAACGGAAAAAGAAACGGAGAAACGAAGAAAGAGACGGAGAAACGAAGAAAGAAACGGAGAAACGAAGAAAGAAACGGAGAAACGAAGAAAGAAACGGAGAAACGAAGAAAGAAACGGGGAAACGAAGAAAAAAACGGAGAAACGAACAAAGAAACGGAGTAATGAACAAAGAAACGGCGAAACGAAGAAAGAAACGGAGTAACGGAGAATTAAAAGGAGAAACGAAGAAATAAACGGAGAAACGTAGAAAGAAACGGAGAAACGAAGAAAGAAACGGAGAAACGAAGAAACGAAAAAGTAAACCGAGAAACGGAGAAAGAAACGGAGAAACGAACACAGAAACGGAGAAACGAAGAAACAAACGGAGAAACGAAGAAAGAAACGAAGAAACGAAGAAAGAAACGGAGAAACGAACAAGGAAACGGAGAAACGAAGAAAGAAACGGAGAAACGAAGAAATAAACGGAGAAACGAAGAAAGAAACGGAGAAGCGGAGAAAGAAACGGAGAGACGAAGAAATAAATGGAGAAACGAAGAAAGAAACGAAGAAACGAAGAAAGAAACGGAGAAACGAACAAAGAAACGGAGAAACGAAGAAAGAAACGGAGAAACGAACAATGAAACGCAGAAACGAAGAATGAAACGGAGAAACGAAGATATAAACGGAGAAATGAAGAAAGAAACGGAGAAACAAAGAAAGAATCGGAGAAACGAACAAAGAAACGGAGAAACGAACAAAGAAACGGAGAAACGAAGAATGAAACGGAGAAACGAAGAAAGAAACGGAGAAATAAATGGAGAAACGAAGATATAAACGGAGAAACGAAGAAAGAAACGGAGAAACGAAGAAATAAACGGAGAAACGAAGACAGAAACAGTGAAACGGGGAAAGAAACAGAGAAACGAGGAAATAAACCGACAAACGGAGAAAGAAACGGAGAAACGAAGAAAGAAACAGAGAAACGAACAATGAAACGCAGCAACGAAGAAAGAAGCGGAGAAATAAATGGAGAAACGAAGAAATAAACGGAGAAACGAACAAGGAAACGGAGAAACGAAGAAAGAAACGGAGAAACGAAGAAAGAACCGGAGAAACGAAGAGAGAAACGGAGAAACGACGAAAGAAACGGAGAGACGAAGAAAGAAACGAAGAAACGAAGAAAGAAACGGAGAAATAAATGGAGAAACGAAGAAATAAACCGAGAATCGGAAAAAGATACGGAGAAACGAACAAAGGAACGGAGAAACGAAGAAAGAAACGGAGAAACGAACAAAGAAACGGAGAAACGAACAAAGAAACGGAGAAACGAAGAAAGAAACGGAGAAATAAATGGAGAAACGAAGAAATAAACGCAGACACGAACAAGGAAACGGAGAAACGAAGAAAGAAACGGAGAAACGAAGAAAGAAACGGAGAAACGAAGAAAGAAACGGAGAACCATGAAAGAAACGGAGAAACGAAGAAAGAAACGGAGAAACGAAGAAAGAAACGGAGAAACGAAGAAAGAAACGGAGAAACGAAGAAAGAAACGGAGAGACGAAGAAACAAAGAAAGAAACGGAGAAATAAACGGAGAAACGAAGAAATAAACCGAGAAACGGAAAAAGAAACGGAGAAACGAACAAAGGAACGGAGAAACGAAGAAAGAAACGGAGAAACGAACAAAGAAACGGAGAAACGAACAAAGAAACGGAGAAACGAAGAAAGAAGCGGAGAAATAAATGGAGAAACGAAGAAATAAACGGAGACACGAACAAGGAAACGGAGAAACGAAGAAAGAAACGGAGAAACGAAGAAAGAAACGGAGAAACGTAGAAAGAAACGAAGATACGAACAAAGAAACGGAGAAACGAACAAAGAAACGGAGAAACGAAGAAATAAACGGAGAAATGAAGAAAGAAACGGAGAAACAAAGAAAGAAACGGAGAAACGAACAAAGAAACGGAGAAACGAAGAAAGAAACGGAGAAACGAACAAAGAAACGGAGAAACGAACAAAGAAACGGAGAAACGAAGAAAGAAGCGGAGAAATAAATGGAGAAACGAAGAAATAAACGGAGACACGAACAAGGAAACGGAGAAACGAAGAAAGAAACGGAGAAACGAAGAAAGAAACGGAGAAACGTAGAAAGAAACGAAGATACGAACAAAGAAACGGAGAAACGAACAAAGAAACGGAGAAACGAAGAAATAAACGGAGAAATGAAGAAAGAAACGGAGAAACAAAGAAAGAAACGGAGAAACGAACAAAGAAACGGAGAAACGAAGAAAGAAACGGAGAAACGAAGAATGAAACGGAGAAACGAAGAAAGAAACGGAGAAATAAATGGAGAAACGAAGATATAAACGGAGAAACGAAGAAAGAAACGGAGGAACGGAGAAATAAATGGAGAAACGAAGAAATAAACGGAGAAACGAAGAAAGAAACGGAGAAACGAAGAAAGAAACGGAGAAACGAAGAAAGAAACGGAGAAACGATGAAAGAAACGGAGAAACGAAGAAAGAAACGGAGAAACGAAGAAAGAAACGGAGAAACGAAGAAAGAAACGGAGTAACGAAGAAAGAAACGGAGGAACGGAGAAAGAAACGGAGAAACGATGAAAGAAACGGAGAAATAAATGGAGAAACGAAGAAATAAACGGAGACACGAACAAGGAAACGGAGAAACGAAGAAAGAAACGGAGAAACGAAGAAAGAAACGGAGAAACGTAGAAAGAAACGAAGATACGAACAAAGAAACGGAGAAACGAACAAAGAAACGGAGAAACGAAGAAAGAAACGGAGAAACGAAGATAGAAACGGAGAAACAAAGAAAGAAACGGAGAAACGAACAAAGAAACGGAGAAACGAAGAAAGAAACGGAGAAACGAAGAATGAAACGGAGAAACGAAGAAAGAAACGGAGAAATAAATGGAGAAATGAAGATATAAACGGAGAAACGAAGAAAGAAACGGAGGAACGGAGAAAGAAACGGAGAAACGAAGAAAGAAACGGAGAAACGAAGAAAGAAACGGAGAAACGATGAAAGAAACGGAGAAACGAAGAAAGAAACGGAGAAACGAAGAAAGAAACGGAGAAACGAAGAAAGAAACGGAGTAAAGAAGAAAGAAACGGAGGAACGGAGAAAGAAACGGAGAAACGATGAAAGAAACGGAGAAACGAAGAAAGAAACGGAGAAACGAAGAAAGAAACGGAGAAAGGAAGAAAGAAACGGAGAAACGAAGAAAGAAACGGAGAAACGAAGAAAGAAACGGAGAAACGAAGAAAGAAACGGAGAAACGAAGAAAGAAACGGAGAAACGAACGAAGAAACGGAGAAACGAAGAAAGAAACGGTGAAACGAACAAAGAAACGGAGAAACGAAGAAAGAAACGGAGAATCGAAGAAAGAAACGAAGAAAGAAACGGAGGAACGGCGAAATAAATGGAGAAACGAAGAAATAAATGGAGAAACGAAGAAACAAACAGAGAAACGGACAAAGAAACGGAGTAACGAAGAAAGAAACGGAGGAACGGAGAAATAAATGGAGAAACGGAGAAACGAAGGAAGAGACGGAGAAACGAAGAAACAAACGGAGAAGCGAAGAAGGAAACGGAGAAACGAAGAAAGAAACGGAGAAACGAAGATAGAAACGGAGAAACGAAGAAAGAAACGGAGTAACGAAGAAAGAAACGGAGGAACGGAGAAATAAATGGAGAAACGGAGAAACGAAGGAAGAGACGGAGAAACGAAGAAACAAACGGAGAAACGAAGAAGGAAACGGAGAAACGAAGAAAGAAACGGAGAAACGAAGATAGAAACGGAGAAACGAAGAAAGAAACGGAGTAACGAAGAAAGAAACGGAGAAACGAAGAAAGAAACGGAGAAACGAAGAAAGAAACGGAGAACCGAAGAAAGAAACGGAGAGACGAAGAAAGAAACGAAGAAACGAAGAAAGAAACGGAGAAATAAATGGAGAAACGAAGAAATAAACCGAGAAACGGAAAAAGAAACGGAGAAACGAACAAAGGAACGGAGAAACGAAGAAACAAACGGAGAGACGAAGAAAGAAACGAAGAAACGAAGAAAGAAACGGAGAAATAAATGGAGAAACGAAGAAATAAACCGAGAAACGGAAAAAGAAACGGAGAAACGAACAAAGGAACGGAGAAACGAAGAAACAAACGGAGAAACGAACAAAGAAACGGAGAAACGAACAAAGAAACGGAGAAACGAAGAAAGAAACGGAGAAATAAATGGAGAAACGAAGAAATAAACGGAGACACGAACAAGGAAACGGAGAAACGAAGAAAGAAACGGAGAAACGAAGAAAGAAACGGAGAAACGTAGAAAGAAACGGAGATACGAACAAAGAAATGGAGAAACGAACAAAGAAACGGAGAAACGAAGAAATAAAAGGAGAAACGAAGTAAGACACGGAGAAACGAACATTGAAACGCAGAAACGAAGAATGAAACGGAGAAACGAAGAAATAAACGGAGAAATGAAGAAAGAAACGGAGAAACAAAGAAAGAAACGGAGAAACGAACAAAGAAACGGAGAAACGAACAAAGAAACGGAGAAACGAAGAATGAATCGGAGAAACGAAGAAAGAAACGGAGAAACGAAGAAAGAAACGGAGAAATAAATGGAGAAACGAAGAAATAATCCGAAAAACGGAAAAAGAGACGGAGAAACGAAGAAAGAGACGGAGAAACGAAGAAAGAAACGGAGAAACGAAGAAAGAAACGGAGAAACGAAGAAAGAAACGGAGAAACGAAGAAAGAAACGGGGAAACGAAGAAAAAAACGGAGAAACGAACAAAGAAACGGAGTAATGAACAAAGAAACGGCGAAACGAAGAAAGAAACGGAGGAACGGAGAATTAAAAGGAGAAACGAAGAAATAAACGGAGAAACGTAGAAAGAAACGGAGAAACGAAGAAAGAAACGGAGAAACGAAGAAACGAAAAAGTAAACCGAGAAACGGAGGAAGAAACGGAGAAACGAACAAAGAAACGGAGAAACGAAGAAACAAACGGAGAAACGAAGAAAGAAACGGAGAAATAAATGGAGAAACGAAGAAATAATTCGAAAAACGGAAAAAGAAACGGAGAAACGAAGAAAGAGACGGAGAAACGAAGAAAGAAACGGAGAAACGGAGAAATAAATGGAGAAACGAAGAAATAAACGGAGAAACGAAGAAAGAAACAGAGAAACGGAGAAAGAAACGGAGAAACGAAGAAATAAACGGAGAAACGAAGAAAGAAACGAAGAAACGAAGAAAGAAACGGAGAAACGAACAAGGAAACGGAGAAACGAAGAAAGAAACGGAGAAACGAAGAAATAAACGGAGAAACGAAGAAAGAAACGGAGAAGCGGAGAAAGAAACGGAGAGACGAAGAAATAAACGGAGAAACGAAGAAAGAAACGAAGAAACGAAGAAAGAAACGGAGAAACGAACAAAGAAACGGAGAAACGAAGAAAGAAACGGAGAAACGAACAATGAAACGCAGAAACTAAGAATGAAACGGAGAAACGAAGATATAAACGGAGAAATGAAGAAAGAAACGGAGAAACAAAGAAAGAATCGGAGAAACGAACAAAGAAACGGAGAAACGAACAAAGAAACGGAGAAACGAAGAATGAAACGGAGAAACGAAGAAAGAAACGGAGAAATAAATGGAGAAACGAAGAAATAAACGGAGAAACGAACAAGGAAACGGAGAAACGAAGAAAGAAACGGAGAAACGAAGAAAGAAACGGAGAAACGAAGAAAGAAACGGAGAAACGAAGAAAGAAACGGAGAGACGAAGAAAGAAACGAAGAAACGAAGAAAGAAACGGAGAAATAAATGGAGAAACGAAGAAATAAATCGAGAAACGGAAAAAGATACGGAGAAACGAACAAAGGAACGGAGAAACGAAGAAAGAAACGGAGAAACGACAAAGAAACGGAGAAACGAACAAAGAAACGGAGAAACGAAGAAAGAAACGGAGAAATAAATGGAGAAACGAAGAAATAAACGGAGACACGAACAAGGAAACGGAGAAACGAAGAAAGAAACGGAGAAACGAAGAAAGAAACGGAGAAACGAAGAAGGAAACGGAGAACGATGAAAGAAACGGAGAAACGAAGAAAGAAACGGAGAAACGAAGAAAGAAACGGAGAAACGAAGAAAGAAACGGAGAGACGAAGAAAGAAACGAAGAAACGAAGAAAGAAACGGAGAAATAAACGGAGAAACGAAGAAATAAACCGAGAAACGGAAAAAGAAACGGAGAAACGAACAAAGGAACGGAGAAACGAACAAAGAAACGGAGAAACGAACAAAGAAACGGAGAAACGAACAAAGAAACGGAGAAACGAAGAACGAAACGGAGAAATAAATGGAGAAACGAAGAAATAAACGGAGACACGAACAAGGAAACGGAGAAACGAAGAAAGAAACGGAGAAACGAAGAAAGAAACGGAGAAACGTAGAAAGAAACGAAGATACGAACAAAGAAACGGAGAAACGAACAAAGAAACGGAAAAACGAAGAAATAAACGGAGAAACGAAGAAAGACACGGAGAAACGAACAATGAAAGGCAGAAACGAAGAATGAAACGGAGAAACGAAGAAATAAACGGAGAAATGAAGAAAGAAACGGAGAAACAAAGAAAGAAACGGAGAAACGAACAAAGAAACGGAGAAACGAAGAAAGAAACGGAGAAACGAAGAAAGAAACGGAGAAATAAATGGAGAAACGAAGAAATAATCCGAAAAACGGAAAAAGAAACGGAGAAACGAAGAAAGAGACGGAGAAACGAAGAAAGAAACGGAGAAACGAAGAAAGAAACGGAGAAACGAAGAAAGAAACGGAGAAACAAAGAAAGAAACGGGGAAACGAAGAAAAAAACGGAGAAACGAACAAAGAAACGGAGTAATGAACAAAGAAACGGCGAAACGAACAAAGAAACGGAGGAACGGAGAATTAAAAGGAGAAACGAAGAAATAAACGGAGAAACGTAGAAAGAAACGGAGAAACGAAGAAAGACACGGAGAAACGAAGAAACGAAAAAGTAAACCGAGAAACGGAGAAAGAAACGGAGAAACGAACACATAAACGGAGAAACGAAGAAACAAACGGAGAAACGAAGAAAGAAACGGAGAAATAAATGGAGAAACGAAGAAATAATCCGAAAAACGGAAAAAGAAACGGAGAAACGAAGAAAGAGACGGAGAAACGAAGAAAGAAACGGAGAAACGGAGAAATAAATGGAGAAACGAAGAAATAAACGTAGAAACGAAGAAAGAAACGGAGAAACGGAGAAAGAAACGGAGAAACGAAGAAATAAACGGAGAAACGAAGAAAGAAACGAAGAAACGAAGAAAGAAACGGAGAAACGAACAAGGAAACGGAGAAACGAAGAAAGAAACGGAGAAACGAAGAAATAAACGGAGAAACGAAGAAGGAAACGGAGAAACGAAGAAAGAAACGGAGTAACGAAGAAAGAAACGGAGGAACGGAGAAATAAATGGAGGAACGGAGAAACGAAGAAAGAAACGGAGAAACGAAGAAACAAACGGAGAAACGAAGAAAGAAACGGAGAAACGAAGAAAGAAACGGAGAAATGAAGAAAGAAACGGAGAAACAAAGAAAGAAACGGAGAAACGAAGAAAGAAACGGAGAAACGAACGAAGAAACGGAGAAACGAAGAAAGAAACGGAGAAACGAACAAAGAAACGGAGAAACGAAGAAAGAAGCGGAGAAGCGAACAAAGGAAAGGAGAAACGAAGAAAGAAACGGAGGAACGGAGAAATAAATGGAGAAACGAAGAAATAAACGGAGAAACGAAGAAAGAAACGGAGAAACGAAGAAAGAAACGGAGAAACGAAGAAAGAAACGGAGAAACGAAGAAAGAAACGGAAAAACGAAGAAAGAAACGGAGAAACGAAGAAAGAAACGGAGAAACGAAGAAAGAAACGGAGAAACGAAGAAAGAAACGGAGAAATAAATGGAGAAACGAAGAAATAAACGGAGAAACGAACAAGGAAACGAAGAAACGAAGAAAGAAACTGAGAAACGAAGAAAGAAACGGAGAAACGAAGAAAGAAACGGAGAAACGAAGAAAGAAACGGAGAAACGAAGAAAGAAACGGAGAAACGAAGAAAGAAACGGAGTAACGAAGAAAGAAACGGAGGAACGGAGAAATAAATGGAGAAACGGAGAAACGAAGAAAGAAACGGAGAAACGAAGAAAGAAACGGAGAAACGAAGAAAGAAACGGAGAAACGAAGAAAGAAACGGAGAAACGAAGAAAGAAACGGTGAAACGAAGAAAGAAACGGAGAAACGAACAATGAAACGCAGAATCGAAGAATGAAACGGAGAAACGAAGATATAAACGGAGAAATGAAGAAAGAAACGGAGAAACAAAGAAAGAATCGGAGAAACGAACAAAGATACGGAGAAACGAAGAAAGAAACGGAGAAACGAAGAACGAAACGGAGAAACGAAGATAGAAACGGAGAAATAAATGGAGAAACGAAGATATAAACGGAGAAACGAAGAAAGAAACGGAGAAACGAAGAAATGAACGGAGAAACGAAGACAGAAACAGAGAAACGGGGAAAGAAATGGAGAAACGAGGAAATAAACCGACAAACGGAGAAAGAAACGGAGAAACGAAGAAAGAAACAGAGAAACGAACAATGAAACGCAGAAACGAAGAAAGAAGCTGAGAAATAAATGGAGAAACGAAGAAATAAACGGAGAAACGAACAAGGAAACGGAGAAACGAAGAAAGAAACGGAGAGACGAAGAAAGAAACGAAGAAACGAAGAAAGAAACGGAGAAATAAATGGAGAAACGAAGAAATAAACCGAGAAACGGAAAAAGAAACGGAGAAACGAACAAAGGAACGGATAAACGAAGAAACAAACTGAGAAACGAACAAAGAAACGGAGAAACGAACAAAGAAACGGAGAAACGAACAAAGAAACGGAGAAATAAATGGAGAAACGAAGAAATAAACGGAGACACGAACAAGGAAACGGAGAAACGAAGAAAGAAACGGAGAAACGAAGAAAGAAACGGAGAAACGTAGAAAGAAACGGAGATAAGAACAAAGAAATGGAGAAACGAACAAAGAAACGGAGAAACGAAGAAATAAAAGGAGAAACGAAGAAAGACACGGAGAAACGAACATTGAAACGCAGAAACGAAGAATGAAACGGAGAAACGAAGAAATAAACGGAGAAATGAAGAAAGAAACGGAGAAACAAAGAAAGAAACGGAGAAACGAACAAAGAAACGGAGAAACGAAGAAAGAAACGGAGAAACGAAGAATGAATCGGAGAAACGAAGAAAGAAACGGAGAAACGAAGAAAGAAACGGAGAAATAAATGGAGAAACGAAGAAATAATCCGAAAAACGGAAAAAGAAACGGAGAAACGAAGAAAGAGACGGAGAAACGAAGAAAGAAACGGAGAAACGAAGAAAGAAACGGAGAAACGAAGAAAGAAACGGAGAAACGAAGAAAGAAACGGGGAAACGAAGAAAAAAACGGAGAAACGAACAAAGAAACGGAGTAATGAACAAAGAAACGGCGAAACGAAGAAAGAAACGGAGGAACGGAGAATTAAAAGGAGAAACGAAGAAATAAACGGAGAAACGTAGAAAGAAACGGAGAAACGAAGAAAGAAACGGAGAAACGAAGAAACGAAAAAGTAAACCGAGAAACGGAGAAAGAAACGGAGAAACGAACACAGAAACGGAGAAACGAAGAAACAAACGGAGAAACGAAGAAAGAAACGAAGAAACGAAGAAAGAAACGGAGAAACGAACAAGGAAACGGAGAAACGAAGAAAGAAACGGAGAAACGAAGAAATAAACGGAGAAACGAAGAAAGAAACGGAGAAGCGGAGAAAGAAACGGAGAGACGAAGAAATAAATGGAGAAACGAAGAAAGAAACGAAGAAACGAAGAAAGAAACGGAGAAACGAACAAAGAAACGGAGAAACGAAGAAAGAAACGGAGAAACGAACAATGAAACGCAGAAACGAAGAATGAAACGGAGAAACGAAGATATAAACGGAGAAATGAAGAAAGAAACGGAGAAACAAAGAAAGAATCGGAGAAACGAACAAAGAAACGGAGAAACGAACAAAGAAACGGAGAAACGAAGAATGAAACGGAGAAACGAAGAAAGAAACGGAGAAATAAATGGAGAAACGAAGATATAAACGGAGAAACGAAGAAAGAAACGGAGAAACGAAGAAATAAACGGAGAAACGAAGACAGAAACAGTGAAACGGGGAAAGAAACAGAGAAACGAGGAAATAAACCGACAAACGGAGAAAGAAACGGAGAAACGAAGAAAGAAACAGAGAAACGAAGAAAGAAACGGAGAAACGAAGAAAGAAACGGAGAGACGAAGAAAGAAACGAAGAAACGAAGAAAGAAACGGAGAAATAAATGGAGAAACGAAGAAATAAACCGAGAATCGGAAAAAGATACGGAGAAACGAACAAAGGAACGGAGAAACGAAGAAAGAAACGGAGAAACGAACAAAGAAACGGACAAACGAACAAAGAAACGGAGAAACGAAGAAAGAAACGGAGAAATAAATGGAGAAACGAAGAAATAAACGCAGACACGAACAAGGAAACGGAGAAACGAAGAAAGAAACGGAGAAACGAAGAAAGAAACGGAGAAACGAAGAAAGAAACGGAGAACGATGAAAGAAACGGAGAAACGAAGAAAGAAACGGAGAAACGAAGAAAGAAACGGAGAAACGAAGAAAGAAACGGAGAAACGAAGAAAGAAACGGAGAGACGAAGAAAGAAACGAAGAAACGAAGAAAGAAACGGAGAAATAAATGGAGAAACGAAGAAATAAACCGAGAATCGGAAAAAGATACGGAGAAACGAACAAAGGAACGGAGAAACGAAGAAAGAAACGGAGAAACGAACAAAGAAACGGAGAAATAAATGGAGAAACGAAGAAATAAACGGAGACACGAACAAGGAAACGGAGAAACGAAGAAAGAAACGGAGAAACGAAGAAAGAAACGGAGAAACGTAGAAAGAAACGGAGATAAGAACAAAGAAATGGAGAAACGAACAAAGAAACGGAGAAACGAAGAAATAAAAGGAGAAACGAAGAAAGACACGGAGAAACGAACATTGAAACGCAGAAACGAAGAATGAAACGGAGAAACGAAGAAATAAACGGAGAAATGAAGAAAGAAACGGAGAAACAAAGAAAGAAACGGAGAAACGAACAAAGAAACGGAGAAACGAAGAAAGAAACGGAGAAACGAAGAATGAATCGGAGAAACGAAGAAAGAAACGGAGAAACGAAGAAAGAAACGGAGAAATAAATGGAGAAACGAAGAAATAATCCGAAAAACGGAAAAAGAAACGGAGAAACGAAGAAAGAGACGGAGAAACGAAGAAAGAAACGGAGAAACGAAGAAACGAAAAAGTAAACCGAGAAACGGAGAAAGAAACGGAGAAACGAACACAGAAACGGAGAAACGAAGAAACAAACGGAGAAACGAAGAAAGAAACGAAGAAACGAAGAAAGAAACGGAGAAACGAACAAGGAAACGGAGAAACGAAGAAAGAAACGGAGAAACGAAGAAATAAACGGAGAAACGAAGAAAGAAACGGAGAAGCGGAGAAAGAAACGGAGAGACGAAGAAATAAATGGAGAAACGAAGAAAGAAACGAAGAAACGAAGAAAGAAACGGAGAAACGAAGAAAGAAACGGAGAAACGAAGAAAGAAACGGAGAAACGAACAATGAAACGCAGAAACGAAGAATGAAACGGAGAAACGAAGATATAAACGGAGAAATGAAGAAAGAAACGGAGAAACAAAGAAAGAATCGGAGAAACGAACAAAGAAACGGAGAAACGAACAAAGAAACGGAGAAACGAAGAATGAAACGGAGAAACGAAGAAAGAAACGGAGAAATAAATGGAGAAACGAAGATATAAACGGAGAAACGAAGAAAGAAACGGAGAAACGAAGAAATAAACGGAGAAACGAAGACAGAAACAGTGAAACGGGGAAAGAAACAGAGAAACGAGGAAATAAACCGACAAACGGAGAAAGAAACGGAGAAACGAAGAAAGAAACAGAGAAACGAAGAAAGAAACGGAGAAACGAAGAAAGAAACGGAGAGACGAAGAAAGAAACGAAGAAACGAAGAAAGAAACGGAGAAATAAATGGAGAAACGAAGAAATAAACCGAGAATCGGAAAAAGATACGGAGAAACGAACAAAGGAACGGAGAAACGAAGAAAGAAACGGAGAAACGAACAAAGAAACGGAGAAACGAACAAAGAAACGGAGAAACGAAGAAAGAAACGGAGAAATAAATGGAGAAACGAAGAAATAAACGCAGACACGAACAAGGAAACGGAGAAACGAAGAAAGAAACGGAGAAACGAAGAAAGAAACGGAGAAACGAAGAAAGAAACGGAGAACGATGAAAGAAACGGAGAAACGAAGAAAGAAACGGAGAAACGAAGAAAGAAACGGAGAAACGAAGAAAGAAACGGAGAAACGAAGAAAGAAACGGAGAGACGAAGAAAGAAACGAAGAAACGAAGAAAGAAACGGAGAAATAAATGGAGAAACGAAGAAATAAACCGAGAATCGGAAAAAGATACGGAGAAACGAACAAAGGAACGGAGAAACGAAGAAAGAAACGGAGAAACGAACAAAGAAACGGAGAAACGAACAAAGAAACGGAGAAACGAAGAAAGAAACGGAGAAATAAATGGAGAAACGAAGAAATAAACGCAGACACGAACAAGGAAACGGAGAAACGAAGAAAGAAACGGAGAAACGAAGAAAGAAACGGAGAAACGAAGAAAGAAACGGAGAACGATGAAAGAAACGGAGAAACGAAGAAAGAAACGGAGAAACGAAGAAAGAAACGGAGAAACGAAGAAAGAAACGGAGAAACGAAGAAAGAAACGGAGAGACGAAGAAACGAAGAAAGAAACGGAGAAATAAACGGAGAAACGAAGAAATAAATCGAGAAACGGAAAAAGAAACGGAGAAACGAACAAAGGAACGGAGAAACGAAGAAAGAAACGGAGAAACGAACAAAGAAACGGAGAAACGAACAAAGAAACGGAGAAACGAAGAAAGAAGCGGAGAAATAAATGGAGAAACGAAGAAATAAACGGAGACACGAACAAGGAAACGGAGAAACGAAGAAAGAAACGGAGAAACGAAGAAAGAAACGGAGAAACGAAGAAAGAAACGAAGATACGAACAAAGAAACGGAGAAACGAACAAAGAAACGGAGAAACGAAGAAATAAACGGAGAAATGAAGAAAGAAACGGAGAAACAAAGAAAGAAACGGAGAAACGAACAAAGAAACGGAGAAACGAAGAAAGAAACGGAGAAACGAAGAATGAAACGGAGAAACGAAGAAAGAAACGGAGAAATAAATGGAGAAACGAAGATATAAACGGAGAAACGAAGAAAGAAACGGAGGAACGGAGAAATAAATGGAGAAACGAAGAAATAAACGGAGAAACGAAGAAAGAAACGGAGGAACGAAGAAAGAAACGGAGAAACGAAGAAAGAAACGGAGAAACGATGAAAGAAACGGAGAAACGAAGAAAGAAACGGAGAAACGAAGAAAGAAACGGAGAAACGAAGAAAGAAACGGAGTAACGAAGAAAGAAACGGAGGAACGGAGAAAGAAACGGAGAAACGATGAAAGAAACGGAGAAATAAATGGAGAAACGAAGAAATAAACGGAGACCCGAACAAGGAAACGGAGAAACGAAGAAAGAAACGGAGAAACGAAGAAAGAAACGGAGAAACGTAGAAAGAAACGAAGATACGAACAAAGAAACGGAGAAACGAACAAAGAAACGGAGAAACGAACAAAGAAACGGAGAAACGAAGAAAGAAACGGAGAAACGAAGAATGAAACGGAGAAACGAAGAAAGAAACGGAGAAATAAATGGAGAAATGAAGATATAAACGGAGAAACGAAGAAAGAAACGGAGGAACGGAGAAATAAATGGAGAAACGAAGAAATAAACGGAGAAACGAAGAAAGAAACGGAGAAACGAAGAAAGAAACGGAGAAACGAAGAAAGAAACGGAGAAACGATGAAAGAAACGGAGAAACGAAGAAAGAAACGGAGAAACGAAGAAAGAAACGGAGAAACGAAGAAAGAAACGGAGTAACGAAGAAAGAAACGGAGGAACGGAGAAAGAAACGGAGAAACGATGAAAGAAACGGAGAAACGAAGAAAGAAACGGAGAAACGAAGAAAGAAACGGAGAAAGGAAGAAAGAAACGGAGAAACGAAGAAAGAAACGGAGAAACGAAGAAAGAAACGGAGAAACGAAGAAAGAAACGGAGAAACGAAGAAAGAAACGGAGAAACGAACGAAGAAACGGAGAAACGAAGAAAGAAACGGTGAAACGAACAAAGAAACGGGGAAACGAAGAAAGAATCGGAGAATCGAAGAAAGAAACGAAGAAAGAAACGGAGGAACGGCGAAATAAATGGAGAAACGAAGAAATAAATGGAGAAACGAAGAAAGAAACGGAGAAACGAAGAAAGAAACGGAGAAACGAAGAAAGAAACGGAGAAAGATGAAAGAAACGGAGAAACGAAGAAAGAAACGGAGAAACGAAGAAAGAAACGGAGAAACGAAGAAAGGAACGGAGAAATAAATGGAGAAACGAAGAAATAAACGGAGAAACGAACAAGGAAACGAAGAAACGAAGAAAGAAACGGAGAAACCAAGAAAGAAACGAAGAAAGATACGGGGAAACGAAGAAAGAAACGGAGAAACGAACAAAGAAACGGAATAACGAACGAAGAAACGGAGAAACGAAGAAAGAAACGGAGAAACGAACAAAGAAACGGAGAAACGAACATAGAAACGGAGTAACGGAGAAATAAATGGAGAAACGAAGAAATAAACGGAGAATCGAAGAAAGAAACGGAGAAACGAAGAAAGAAACGGAGAAACGAAGAAAGAAACGGAGAAACGAAGAAAGAAACGGAGAAACGAAGAAACAAACGGAGAAACGAAGAAAGAAACGTAGAAATAAAGGGAGAAACGAAGATATAAACCGAAAAACGGAAAAAGAAACGGAGAAACGAAGAAAGAGACGGAGAAACGAAGAAAGAAACGGAGAAACGGAGATATAAATGGAGAAACGAAGAAATAAACGGAGAAACGAAGAAAGAAACGGAGAAACGGAGAAAGAAACGGAGAAACGAAGAAATAAACGGAGAAACGAAGAAAGAAACGGAGAAACAAAGAAAGAAACGGAGAAACGAACAAAGAAACGGAGAAACGAACAAAGAAACGGAGAAACGATCAATGAAACGCAGAAACGAAGAATGAAACGGAGAAACGAAGATATAAAAGGAGAAATGAAGAAAGAAACGGAGAAACAAAGAAAGAATCGGAGATACGAACAAAGAAACGGAGAAACGAAGAAAGAAACGGAGAAACGAAGAATGAAACGGAGAAACGGAGAAATAAATGGAGAAACGAAGATATAAACGGAGAAACGAAGAAAGAAACGGAGAAACGAGAAAATAAACGGAGAAACGAAGACAGAAACAGAGAAACGGGGAAAGAAACGGAGAAACGAAGAAATAAACCGAGAAATGGAGAGAGAAACGGAGAAACGTAGAAAGAAACAGAGAAACGAAGAAAGAAACGCAGAAACGAAGAAAGAAACGGAGAAACGAAGAATGAAACGGAGAAACGAAGAAAGAAACGGAGAAAGAAATGGAGAAACGAAGAAATAAACGGAGAAACGAACAAGGAAACAGAGAAACGAAGAAAGAAACGGAGAGACGAAGAAAGAAACGGAGAAACGAAGAAAGAAACGGAGAAACGAAGAATGAAACGGAGAAACGAAGAAAGAAACGGAGAAAGAAATGGAGAAACGAAGAAATAAACGGAGAAACGAACAAGGAAACAGAGAAACGAAGAAAGAAACGGAGAGACGAAGAAAGAAACGGAGAAACGAACAAAGAAACGGAGAAACGAAGAAAGAAACGGAGAAACGAAGAATGAAACGCAGAAACGAAGAAAGAAACGGAGAAACGAAGAAAGAAACGGAGAAACGAACAACGAAACGGAGAAACGAAGAAAGAAACGGAGAAACGAAGAAAGAAACGGAGAGACGAAGAAAGAAACGGAGAAACGAACAACGAAACGGAGAAACGAAGAAAGAAACGGAGAAACGAACAAAGAAACGGAGAAACGATCAAAGAATCGGAGAAACGAAGAAAGAAACGGAGAAACGAACAAAGAAACGGAGGAACGAAGAAAGAAACGGAGAAACGAACAAAGAAACGGGGAAACGAACAAAGAATCGGAGAAACGAACAAAGTAACGGAGAAACGAAGAAAGAAACGGAGAAACGTAGAAATAAATGGAGAAACGGAGAAACGAAGAAAGGAACGGAGAAACGAAGAAAGAAACGGAGAAACGAAGAAAGAAACGGAGAAACGAAGAAAGAAATGGAGAAACGAAGAAAGAAACGGAGAAACGAAGAAAGAAACGGAGAAACGAAGAAAGAAACGGAGAAACGAACAAAGAAACGGAGAAACGAAGAAAGAAACGGAGAAACGAAGAAAGAAACGGAGAAACGAAGAAAGAAACGGAGAAACGAAGAGAGAAACGGTGAAACGAAGAAAGAAACGGAGAAACGAACAAAGAAACGGAGGAACGAAGAAAGAAACGGAGAAACGAACAAAGAAACGGAGAAACGAACAAAAAATCGGAGAAACGAAGAAAGAAACGGAGAAACGAACAAAGAAACGGAGGAACGAAGAAAGAAACGGAGAAACGAACAAAGAAACGGAGAAACGAACAAAGAATCGGAGAAACGAACAAAGTAACGGAGAAACGAAGAAAGAAACGGAGAAATAAATGGAGAAGCGAAGAAATAAACGGAGAAACGAAGAAAGAAACGGAGAAACGGAGAAAGAAACGAAGAAACGAAGAAATAAACGGAGAAACGAAGAAGGACACGAAGAAACGAAAAAAGAAACGGAGAAACAAACAAAGAAACGGAGAAACGAAGAAAGAAACGGAGAAACGAACAAAGAAACGGAGAAACGAACAAAGAATCGGAGAAACGAACAAAGTAACGGAGAAACGAAGAAAGAAACGGAGAAACGTAGAAATAAATGGAGAAACGGAGAAACCAAGAAAGGAACGGAGAATCGAAGAAAGAAACGGAGAAACGAAGAAAGAAACGGAGAAACGAAGAAAGAAATGGAGAAACGAAGAAAGAAACGGAGAAACGAAGAAAGAAACGGAGAAACGGAGAAAGAAACGAAGAAACGAAGAAATAAACGGAGAAACGAAAAAAGACAAGAAGAAACGGAAAAAGAAACGGAGAAACAAACAAAGAAACGGAGAAACGAAGAAAGAAACGGAGAAACGAACAAAGAAACGGAGAAACGAAGAAAGAAACGGAGAGACGAAGAAAGAAACGGAGAAACGGAGAAATAAATGGAGAAACGAAGAAAGAAACGGAGAAACGAACAAAGTAACGGAGAAACGAAGAAAGAAACGGAGAAACGGAGAAAGAAACGAAGAAACGAAGAAATAAACGGAGAAACGAAAAAAGACACGAAGAAACGGAAAAAGAAACGGAGAAACAAACAAAGAAACGGAGAAACGAAGAAAGAAACGGAGAAACGAAGAAAGAAACGGAGAAACGAAGAGAGAAACGGTGAAACGAAGAAAGAAACGGAGAAACGAACAAAGAAACGGAGGAACGAAGAAAGAAACGGAGAAACGAACACAGAAACGGAGAAACGAACAAAAAATCGGAGAAACGAAGAAAGAAACGGAGAAACGAACAAAGAAACGGAGGAACGAAGAAAGAAACGGAGAAACGAACAAAGAAACGGAGAAACGAAGAAAGAAACGGAGAATCGAACAAAGAAACGGAGAAACGAACAAAGAATCGGAGAAACGAACAAAGTAACGGAGAAACGAAGAAAGAAACGGAGAAACGTAGAAATAAATGGAGAAACGGAGAAACCAAGAAAGGAACGGAGAATCGAAGAAAGAAACGGAGAAACGAAGAAAGAAACGGAGAAACGAAGAAAGAAATGGAGAAACGAAGAAAGAAACGGAGAAACGAAGAAAGAAACGGAGAAACGGAGAAAGAAACGAAGAAACGAAGAAATAAACGGAGAAACGAAAAAAGACACGAAGAAACGGAAAAAGAAACGGAGAAACAAACAAAGAACCGGAGAAACGAAGAAAGAAACGGAGAAACGAACAAAGAAACGGAGAAACGAAGAAAGAAACGGAGAGACGAAGAAAGAAACGGAGAAACGGAGAAATAAATGGAGAAACGAAGAAAGAAACGGAGAAACGAACAAAGTAACGGAGAAACGAAGAAAGAAACGGAGAAATAAATGGAGAAGCGAAGAAATAAACGGAGAAACGAAGAAAGAAACGGAGAAACGGAGAAAGAAACGAAGAAACGAAGAAATAAACGGAGAAACGAAGAAAAACACGAAGAAACGAAAAAAGAAACGGAGAAACAAACAAAGAAACGGAGAAACGAAGAAAGAAACGGAGAAACGAAGAAAGGAACGGAGAAACGAAGAAAGAAACGGAGAAACGAAGAAAGAAACGGAGAAACGAAGAAAGAAATGGAGAAACGAAGAAAGAAACGGAGAAACGAAGAAAGAAACGGAGAAACGAAGAAAGAAACGGAGAAACGAACAAAGAAACGGAGAAACGAAGAAACGAAAAAGTAAACCGAGAAACGGAGAAAGAAACGGAGAAACGAACACAGAAACGGAGAAACGAAGAAACAAACGGAGAAACGAAGAAAGAAACGAAGAAACGAAGAAAGAAACGGAGAAACGAACAAGGAAACGGAGAAACGAAGAAAGAAACGGAGAAACGAAGAAATAAACGGAGAAACGAAGAAAGAAACGGAGAAGCGGAGAAAGAAACGGAGAGACGAAGAAATAAATGGAGAAACGAAGAAAGAAACGAAGAAACGAAGAAAGAAACGGAGAAACGAACAAAGAAACGGAGAAACGAAGAAAGAAACGGAGAAACGAACAATGAAACGCAGAAACGAAGAATGAAACGGAGAAACGAAGATATAAACGGAGAAATGAAGAAAGAAACGGAGAAACAAAGAAAGAATCGGAGAAACGAACAAAGAAACGGAGAAACGAACAAAGAAACGGAGAAACGAAGAATGAAACGGAGAAACGAAGAAAGAAACGGAGAAATAAATGGAGAAACGAAGATATAAACGGAGAAACGAAGAAAGAAACGGAGAAACGAAGAAATAAACGGAGAAACGAAGACAGAAACAGTGAAACGGGGAAAGAAACAGAGAAACGAGGAAATAAACCGACAAACGGAGAAAGAAACGGAGAAACGAAGAAAGAAACAGAGAAACGAACAATGAAACGCAGCAACGAAGAAAGAAGCGGAGAAATAAATGGAGAAACGAAGAAATAAACGGAGAAACGAACAAGGAAACGGAGATACGAAGAAAGAAACGGAGAAACGAAGAAAGAAACGGAGAAACGAAGAAAGAAACGGAGAGACGAAGAAAGAAACGAAGAAACGAAGAAAGAAACGGAGAAATAAATGGAGAAACGAAGAAATAAACCGAGAATCGGAAAAAGATACGGAGAAACGAACAAAGGAACGGAGAAACGAAGAAAGAAACGGAGAAACGAACAAAGAAACGGAGAAACGAACAAAGAAACGGAGAAACGAAGAAAGAAACGGAGAAATAAATGGAGAAACGAAGAAATAAACGCAGACACGAACAAGGAAACGGAGAAACGAAGAAAGAAACGGAGAAACGAAGAAAGAAACGGAGAAACGAAGAAAGAAACGGAGATCGATGAAAGAAACGGAGAAACGAAGAAAGAAACGGAGAAACGAAGAAAGAAACGGAGAAACGAAGAAAGAAACGGAGAAACGAAGAAAGAAACGGAGAGACGAAGAAACGAAGAAAGAAACGGAGAAATAAACGGAGAAACGAAGAAATAAACCGAGAAACGGAAAAAGAAACGGAGAAACGAACAAAGGAACGGAGAAACGAACAAAGAAACGGAGAAACGAACAAAGAAACGGAGAAACGAACAAAGAAACGGAGAAACGAAGAAAGAAGCGGAGAAATAAATGGAGAAACGAAGAAATAAACGGAGACTTGAACAAGGAAACGGAGAAACGAAGAAAGAAACGGAGAAACGAAGAGAGAAACGGAGAAACGTAGAAAGAAACGAAGATACGAACAAAGAAACGGAGAAACGAACAAAGAAACGGAGAAACGAAGAAATAAACGGAGAAATGAAGAAAGAAACGGAGAAACAAAGAAAGAAACGGAGAAACGAACAAAGAAACGGAGAAACGAAGAAAGAAACGGAGAAACGAAGAATGAAACGGAGAAACGAAGAAAGAAACGGAGAAACGAAGAAAGAAACGGAGAAACGATGAAAGAAACGGAGAAACGAAGAAAGAAACGGAGAAACGAAGAAAGAAACGGAGAAACGAAGAAAGAAACGGAGAAACGAAGAAAGAAACGGAGAAACGATGAAAGAAACGGAGAAACGAAGAAAGAAACGGAGAAACGAAGAAAGAAACGGAGAAACGAAGAAAGAAACGGAGTAACGAAGAAAGAAACGGAGGAACGGAGAAAGAAACGGAGAAACGATGAAAGAAACGGAGAAATAAATGGAGAAACGAAGAAATAAACGGAGACACGAACAAGGAAACGGAGAAACGAAGAAAGAAACGGAGAAACGAAGAAAGAAACGGAGAAACGTAGAAAGAAACGAAGATACGAACAAAGAAACGGAGAAACGAACAAAGAAACGGAGAAACGAAGAAATAAACGGAGAAATGAAGAAAGAAACGGAGAAACGAAGAAAGAAACGGAGAAACGAAGAAAGAAACGGAGAGACGAAGAAAGAAACGAAGAAACGAAGAAAGAAACGGAGAAATAAATGGAGAAACGAAGAAATAAACCGAGAATCGGAAAAAGATACGGAGAAACGAACAAAGGAACGGAGAAACGAAGAAAGAAACGGAGAAACGAACAAAGAAACGGAGAAACGAAGAAAGAAACGGAGAAACGGAGAAAGAAACGGAGAAACGAAGAAAGAAACGGAGAAGCGGAGAAAGAAACGGAGAGACGAAGAAATAAATGGAGAAACGAAGAAAGAAACGAAGAAACGAAGAAAGAAACGGAGAAACGAACAAAGAAACGGAGAAACGAAGAAAGAAACGGAGAAACGAACAATGAAACGCAGAAACGAAGAATGAAACGGAGAAACGAAGATATAAACGGAGAAATGAAGAAAGAAACGGAGAAACAAAGAAAGAATCGGAGAAACGAACAAAGAAACGGAGAAACGAACAAAGAAACGGAGAAACGAAGAATGAAACGGAGAAACGAAGAAAGAAACGGAGAAATAAATGGAGAAACGAAGATATAAACGGAGAAACGAAGAAAGAAACGGAGAAACGAAGAAATAAACGGAGAAACGAAGACAGAAACAGTGAAACGGGGAAAGAAACAGAGAAACGAGGAAATAAACCGACAAACGGAGAAAGAAACGGAGAAACGAAGAAAGAAACAGAGAAACGAACAATGAAACGCAGCAACGAAGAAAGAAGCGGAGAAATAAATGGAGAAACGAAGAAATAAACGGTGAAACGAACAAGGAAACGGAGATACGAAGAAAGAAACGGAGAAACGAAGAAAGAAACGGAGAAACGAAGAAAGAAACGGAGAAACGAAGAAAGAAACGGAGAGACGAAGAAAGAAACGAAGAAACGAAGAAAGAAACGGAGAAATAAATGGAGAAACGAAGAAATAAACCGAGAATCGGAAAAAGATACGGAGAAACGAACAAAGGAACGGAGAAACGAAGAAAGAAACGGAGAAACGAACAAAGAAACGGAGAAACGAACAAAGAAACGGAGAAACGAAGAAAGAAACGGAGAAATAAATGGAGAAACGAAGAAATAAACGCAGACACGAACAAGGAAACGGAGAAACGAAGAAAGAAACGGAGAAACGAAGAAAGAAACGGAGAAACGAAGAAAGAAACGGAGAACGATGAAAGAAACGGAGAAACGAAGAAAGAAACGGAGAAACGAAGAAAGAAACGGAGAAACGAAGAAAGAAACGGAGAAACGAAGAAAGAAACGGAGAGACGAAGAAACGAAGAAAGAAACGGAGAAATAAACGGAGAAACGAAGAAATAAACCGAGAAACGGAAAAAGAAACGGAGAAACGAACAAAGGAACGGAGAAACGAAGAAAGAAACGGAGAAACGAACAAAGAAACGGAGAAACGAACAAAGAAACGGAGAAACGAAGAAAGAAGCGGAGAAATAAATGGAGAAACGAAGAAATAAACGGAGACACGAACAAGGAAACGGAGAAACGAAGAAAGAAACGGAGAAACGAAGAAAGAAACGGAGAAACGTAGAAAGAAACGAAGATACGAACAAAGAAACGGAGAAACGAACAAAGAAACGGAGAAACGAAGAAATAAACGGAGAAATGAAGAAAGAAACGGAGAAACAAAGAAAGAAACGGAGAAACGAACAAAGAAACGGAGAAACGAAGAAAGAAACGGAGAAACGAAGAATGAAACGGAGAAACGAAGAAAGAAACGGAGAAACGAAGAAAGAAACGGGGAAACGATGAAAGAAACGGAGAAACGAAGAAAGAAACGGAGAAACGAAGAAAGAAACGGAGAAACGAAGAAAGAAACGGAGAAACGAAGAAAGAAACGGAGAAACGATGAAAGAAACGGAGAAACGAAGAAAGAAACGGAGAAACGAAGAAAGAAACGGAGAAACGAAGAAAGAAACGGAGTAACGAAGAAAGAAACGGAGGAACGGAGAAAGAAACGGAGAAACGATGAAAGAAACGGAGAAATAAATGGAGAAACGAAGAAATAAACGGAGACACGAACAAGGAAACGGAGAAACGAAGAAAGAAACGGAGAAACGAAGAAAGAAACGGAGAAACGTAGAAAGAAACGAAGATACGAACAAAGAAACGGAGAAACGAACAAAGAAACGGAGAAACGAAGAAATAAACGGAGAAATGAAGAAAGAAACGGAGAAACGAAGAAAGAAACGGAGAAACGAAGAAAGAAACGGAGAGACGAAGAAAGAAACGAAGAAACGAAGAAAGAAACGGAGAAATAAATGGAGAAACGAAGAAATAAACCGAGAATCGGAAAAAGATACGGAGAAACGAACAAATGGAACGGAGAAACGAAGAAAGAAACGGAGAAACGAACAAAGAAACGGAGAAACGAAGAAAGAAACGGAGAAATAAATGGAGAAACGAAGAAATAAACGGAGAAACGAACAAGGAAACGAAGAAACGAAGAAAGAAACTGAGAAACGAAGAAAGAAACGGAGAAACGAAGAAAGAAACGGAGAAACGAAGAAAGAAACGGAGAAACGAAGAAAGAAACGGAGAAACGAAGAAAGAAACGGAGTAACGAAGAAAGAAACGGAGGAACGGAGAAATAAATGGAGAAACGGAGAAACGAAGAAAGAAACGGAGAAACGAAGAAAGAAACGGAGAAACGAAGAAAGAAACGGAGAAACGAAGAAAGAAACGGAGAAACGAAGAAAGAAACGGAGAAACGAAGAAAGAAACGGAGAAACGAAGAAAGAAACGGAGAAACGAACAATGAAACGCAGAATCGAAGAATGAAACGGAGAAACGAAGATATAAACGGAGAAATGAAGAAAGAATCGGAGATACAAAGAAAGAATCGGAGAAACGAACAAAGAAACGGAGAAACGAAGAAAGAAACGGAGAAACGAAGAACGAAACGGAGAAACGAAGAAAGAAACGGAGAAATAAATGGAGAAACGAAGATATAAACGGAGAAACGAAGAAAGAAACGGAGAAACGAGGAAATGAACGGAGAAACGAAGACAGAAACAGAGAAACGGGGAAAGAAACGGAGAAACGAGGAAATAAACCGACAAACGGAGATAGAAACGGAGAAACGAAGAAAGAAACAGAGAAACGAACAATGAAACGCAGCAACGAAGAAAGAAGCGGAGAAATAAATGGAGAAACGAAGAAATAAACGGAGAAACGAACAAGGAAACGGAGATACGAAGAAAGAAACGGAGAAACGAAGAAAGAAACGGAGAAACGAAGAAAGAAACGGAGAAACGAAGAAAGAAACGGAGAGACGAAGAAAGAAACGAAGAAACGAAGAAAGAAACGGAGAAATAAATGGAGAAACGAAGAAATAAACCGAGAATCGGAAAAAGATACGGAGAAACGAACAAAGGAACGGAGAAACGAAGAAAGAAACGGAGAAACGAACAAAGAAACGGAGAAACGAACAAAGAAACGGAGAAACGAAGAAAGAAACGGAGAAATAAATGGAGAAACGAAGAAATAAACGCAGACACGAACAAGGAAACGGAGAAACGAAGAAAGAAACGGAGAAACGAAGAAAGAAACGGAGAAACGAAGAAAGAAACGGAGAACGATGAAAGAAACGGAGAAACGAACAATGAAACGCAGAATCGAAGAATGAAACGGAGAAACGAAGATATAAACGGAGAAATGAAGAAAGAATCGGAGAAACAAAGAAAGAATCGGAGAAACGAACAAAGAAACGGAGAAACGAAGAAAGAAACGGAGAAACGAAGAAATAAACGGAGAAACGAAGAAAGAAACGGAGAAGCGGGAAAGAAACGGAGAGACGAAGAAATAAATGGAGAAACGAAGAAAGAAACGAAGAAACGAAGAAAGAAACGGAGAAACGAACAAAGAAACGGAGAAACGAAGAAAGAAACGGAGAAACGAACAATGAAACGCAGAAACGAAGAATGAAACGGAGAAACGAAGATATAAACGGAGAAATGAAGAAAGAAACGGAGAAACAAAGAAAGAATCGGAGAAACGAACAAAGAAACGGAGAAACGAACAAAGAAACGGAGAAACGAAGAATGAAACGGAGAAACGAAGAAAGAAACGGAGAAATAAATGGAGAAACGAAGATATAAACGGAGAAACGAAGAAAGAAACGGAGAAACGAAGAAATAAACGGAGAAACGAAGACAGAAACAGTGAAACGGGGAAAGAAACAGAGAAACGAGGAAATAAACCGACAAACGGAGAAAGAAACGGAGAAACGAAGAAAGAAACAGAGAAACGAACAATGAAACGCAGCAACGAAGAAAGAAGCGGAGAAATAAATGGAGAAACGAAGAAATAAACGGAGAAACGAACAAGGAAACGGAGATACGAAGAAAGAAACGGAGAAACGAAGAAAGAAACGGAGAAACGAAGAAAGAAACGGAGAAACGAAGAAAGAAACGGAGAGACGAAGAAAGAAACGAAGAAACGAAGAAAGAAACGGAGAAATAAATGGAGAAACGAAGAAATAAACCGAGAATCGGAAAAAGATACGGAGAAACGAACAAAGGAACGGAGAAACGAAGAAAGAAACGGAGAAACGAACAAAGAAACGGAGAAACGAACAAAGAAACGGAGAAACGAAGAAAGAAACGGAGAAATAAATGGAGAAACGAAGAAATAAACGCAGACACGAACAAGGAAACGGAGAAACGAAGAAAGAAACGGAGAAACGAAGAAAGAAACGGAGAAACGAAGAAAGAAACGGAGAACGATGAAAGAAACGGAGAAACGAAGAAAGAAACGGAGAAACGAAGAAAGAAACGGAGAAACGAAGAAAGAAACGGAGAAACGAAGAAAGAAACGGAGAGACGAAGAAACGAAGAAAGAAACGGAGAAATAAACGGAGAAACGAAGAAATAAACCGAGAAACGGAAAAAGAAACGGAGAAACGAACAAAGGAACGGAGAAACGAAGAAAGAAACGGAGAAACGAACAAAGAAACGGAGAAACGAACAAAGAAACGGAGAAACGAAGAAAGAAGCGGAGAAATAAATGGAGAAACGAAGAAATAAACGGAGACACGAACAAGGAAACGGAGAAACGAAGAAAGAAACGGAGAAACGAAGAAAGAAACGGAGAAACGTAGAAAGAAACGAAGATACGAACAAAGAAACGGAGAAACGAACAAAGAAACGGAGAAACGAAGAAATAAACGGAGAAATGAAGAAAGAAACCGAGAAACAAAGAAAGAAACGGAGAAACGAACAAAGAAACGGAGAAACGAAGAAAGAAACGGAGAAACGAAGAATGAAACGGAGAAACGAAGAAAGAAACGGAGAAACGAAGAAAGAAACGGAGAAACGATGAAAGAAACGGAGAAACGAAGAAAGAAACGGAGAAACGAAGAAAGAAACGGAGAAACGAAGAAAGAAACGGAGAAACGAAGAAAGAAACGGAGAAACGATGAAAGAAACGGAGAAACGAAGAAAGAAACGGAGAAACGAAGAAAGAAACGGAGAAACGAAGAAAGAAACGGAGTAACGAAGAAAGAAACGGAGGAACGGAGAAAGAAACGGAGAAACGATGAAAGAAACGGAGAAATAAATGGAGAAACGAAGAAATAAACGGAGACACGAACAAGGAAACGGAGAAACGAAGAAAGAAACGGAGAAACGAAGAAAGAAACGGAGAAACGTAGAAAGAAACGAAGATACGAACAAAGAAACGGAGAAACGAACAAAGAAACGGAGAAACGAAGAAATAAACGGAGAAATGAAGAAAGAAACGGAGAAACGAAGAAAGAAACGGAGAAACGAAGAAAGAAACGGAGAGACGAAGAAAGAAACGAAGAAACGAAGAAAGAAACGGAGAAATAAATGGAGAAACGAAGAAATAAACCGAGAATCGGAAAAAGATACGGAGAAACGAACAAAGGAACGGAGAAACGAAGAAAGAAACGGAGAAACGAACAAAGAAACGGAGAAACGAAGAAAGAAACGGAGAAACGGAGAAAGAAACGGAGAAACGAAGAAATAAACGGAGAAACGAAGAAAGAAACGAAGAAACGAAGAAAGAAACGGAGAAACGAACAAGGAAACGGAGAAACGAAGAAAGAAACGGAGAAACGAAGAAATAAACGGAGAAACGAAGAAGGAAACGGAGAAACGAAGAAAGAAACGGAGTAACGAAGAAAGAAACGGAGGAACGGAGAAATAAATGGAGGAACGGAGAAACGAAGAAAGAAACGGAGAAACGAAGAAACAAACGGAGAAACGAAGAAAGAAACGGAGAAACGAAGAAAGAAACGGAGAAATGAAGAAAGAAACGGAGAAACAAAGAAAGAAACGGAGAAACGAAGAAAGAAACGGAGAATCGAACGAAGAAACGGAGAAACGAAGAAAGAAACGGAGAAACGAACAAAGAAACGGAGAAACGAAGAAAGAAGCGGAGAAGCGAACAAAGGAAAGGAGAAACGAAGAAAGAAACGGAGGAACGGAGAAATAAATGGGGAAACGAAGAAATAAACGGAGAAACGAAGAAAGAAACGGAGAAACGAAGAAAGAAACGGAGAAACGAAGAAAGAAACGGAGAAACGAAGAAAGAAACGGAAAAACGAAGAAAGAAACGGAGAAACGAAGAAAGAAACGGAGAAACGAAGAAAGACACGGAGAAACGAAGAAAGAAACGGAGAAATAAATGGAGAAACGAAGAAATAAACGGAGAAACGAACAAGGAAACGAAGAAACGAAGAAAGAAACTGAGAAACGAAGAAAGAAACGGAGAAACGAAGAAAGAAACGGAGAAACGAAGAAAGAAACGGAGAAACGAAGAAAGAAACGGAGAAACGAAGAAAGAAACGGAGTAACGAAGAAAGAAACGGAGGAACGGAGAAATAAATGGAGAAACGGAGAAACGAAGAAAGAAACGGAGAAACGAAGAAAGAAACGGAGAAACGAAGAAAGAAACGGAGAAACGAAGAAAGAAACGGAGAAACGAAGAAAGAAACGGAGAAACGAACAATGAAACGCAGAATCGAAGAATGAAACGGAGAAACGAAGATATAAACGGAGAAATGAAGAAAGAATCGGAGAAACAAAGAAAGAATCGGAGAAACGAACAAAGAAACGGAGAAACGAAGAAAGAAACGGAGAAACGAAGAACGAAACGGAGAAACGAAGAAAGAAACGGAGAAATAAATGGAGAAACGAAGATATAAACGGAGAAACGAAGAAAGAAACGGAGAAACGAGGAAATGAACGGAGAAACGAAGACAGAAACAGAGAAACGGGGAAAGAAACGGAGAAACGAGGAAATAAACCGACAAACGGAGAAAGAAACGGAGAAACGAAGAAAGAAACGGAGAAACGAACAGAGAAACGGAGAAACGAACAAAGAAACGGAGAAATAAATGGAGAAACGAAGAAATAAACGGAGACACGAACAAGGAAACGGAGAAACGAAGAAAGAAACGGAGAAACGAAGAAAGAAACGGAGAAACGAAGAAAGAAACGGAGAAACGAAGAAAGAAACGGAGAGACGAAGAAAGAAACGAAGAAACGAAGAAAGAAACGGAGAAATAAATGGAGAAACGAAGAAATAAACCGAGAAACGGAAAAAGAAACGGAGAAACGAACAAAGGAACGGAGAAACGAAGAAACAAACGGAGAAACGAACAAAGAAACGGAGAAACGAACAGAGAAACGGAGAAACGAACAAAGAAACGGAGAAATAAATGGAGAAACGAAGAAATAAACGGAGACACGAACAAGGAAACGGAGAAACGAAGAAAGAAACGGAGAAACGAAGAAAGAAACGGAGAAACGTAGAAAGAAACGGAGATAAGAACAAAGAAATGGAGAAACGAACAAAGAAACGGAGAAACGAAGAAATAAAAGGAGAAACGAAGAAAGACACGGAGAAACGAACATTGAAACGCAGAAACGAAGAATGAAACGGAGAAACGAAGAAATAAACGGAGAAATGAAGAAAGAAACGGAGAAACAAAGAAAGAAACGGAGAAACGAACAAAGAAACGGAGAAACGAAGAAAGAAACGGAGAAATAAATGGAGAAACGAAGAAATAATCCGAAAAACGGAAAAAGAAACGGAGAAACGAAGAAAGAGACGGAGAAACGAAGAAAGAAACGGAGAAACGAAGAAAGAAACGGAGAAACGAAGAAAGAAACGGAGAAACGAAGAAAGAAACGGGGAAACGAAGAAAAAAACGGAGAAACGAACAAAGAAACGGAGTAATGAACAAAGAAACGGCGAAACGAAGAAAGAATCGGAGGAACGGAGAATTAAAAGGAGAAACGAAGAAATAAACGGAGAAACGTAGAAAGAAACGGAGAAACGAAGAAAGAAACGGAGAAACGAAGAAACGAAAAAGTAAACCGAGAAACGGAGAAAGAAACGGAGAAACGAACACAGAAACGGAGAAACGAAGAAACAAACGGAGAAACGAAGAAAGAAACGAAGAAACGAAGAAAGAAACGGAGAAACGAACAAGGAAACGGAGAAACGAAGAAAGAAACGGAGAAACGAAGAAATAAACGGAGAAACGAAGAAAGAAACGGAGAAGCGGAGAAAGAAACGGAGAGACGAAGAAATAAATGGAGAAACGAAGAAAGAAACGAAGAAACGAAGAAAGAAACGGAGAAACGAACAAAGAAACGGAGAAACGAAGAAAGAAACGGAGAAACGAACAATGAAACGCAGAAACGAAGAATGAAACGGACAAACGAAGATATAAACGGAGAAATGAAGAAAGAAACGGAGAAACAAAGAAAGAATCGGAGAAACGAACAAAGAAACGGAGAAACGAACAAAGAAACGGAGAAACGAAGAATGAAACGGAGAAACGAAGAAAGAAACGGAGAAATAAATGGAGAAACGAAGATATAAACGGAGAAACGAAGAAAGAAACGGAGAAACGAAGAAATAAACGGAGAAACGAAGACAGAAACAGTGAAACGGGGAAAGAAACAGAGAAACGAGGAAATAAACCGACAAACGGAGAAAGAAACGGAGAAACGAAGAAAGAAACAGAGAAACGAACAATGAAACGCAGCAACGAAGAAAGAAGCGGAGAAATAAATGGAGAAACGAAGAAATAAACGGAGAAACGAACAAGGAAACGGAGATACGAAGAAAGAAACGGAGAAACGAAGAAAGAAACGGAGAAACGAAGAAAGAAACGGAGAAACGAAGAAAGAAACGGAGAGACGAAGAAAGAAACGAAGAAACGAAGAAAGAAACGGAGAAATAAATGGAGAAACGAAGAAATAAACCGAGAATCGGAAAAAGATACGGAGAAACGAACAAAGGAACGGAGAAACGAAGAAAGAAACGGAGAAACGAACAAAGAAACGGAGAAACGAACAAAGAAACGGAGAAACGAAGAAAGAAACGGAGAAATAAATGGAGAAACGAAGAAATAAACGCAGACACGAACAAGGAAACGGAGAAACGAAGAAAGAAACGGAGAAACGAAGAAAGAAACGGAGAAACGAAGAAAGAAACGGAGAACGATGAAAGAAACGGAGAAACGAAGAAAGAAACGGAGAAACGAAGAAAGAAACGGAGAAACGAAGAAAGAAACGGAGAAACGAAGAAAGAAACGGAGAGACGAAGAAACGAAGAAAGAAACGGAGAAATAAACGGAGAAACGAAGAAATAAACCGAGAAACGGAAAAAGAAACGGAGAAACGAACAAAGGAACGGAGAAACGAAGAAAGAAACGGAGAAACGAACAAAGAAACGGAGAAACGAACAAAGAAACGGAGAAACGAAGAAAGAAGCGGAGAAATAAATGGAGAAACGAAGAAATAAACGGAGACACGAACAAGGAAACGGAGAAACGAAGAAAGAAACGGAGAAACGAAGAAAGAAACGGAGAAACGTAGAAAGAAACGAAGATACGAACAAAGAAACGGAGAAACGAACAAAGAAACGGAGAAACGAAGAAATAAACGGAGAAATGAAGAAAGAAACGGAGAAACAAAGAAAGAAACGGAGAAACGAACAAAGAAACGGAGAAACGAAGAAAGAAACGGAGAAACGAAGAATGAAACGGAGAAACGAAGAAAGAAACGGAGAAACGAAGAAAGAAACGGAGAAACGATGAAAGAAACGGAGAAACGAAGAAAGAAACGGAGAAACGAAGAAAGAAACGGAGAAACGAAGAAAGAAACGGAGAAACGAAGAAAGAAACGGAGAAACGATGAAAGAAACGGAGAAACGAAGAAAGAAACGGAGAAACGAAAAAAGAAACGGAGAAACGAAGAAAGAAACGGAGTAACGAAGAAAGAAACGGAGGAACGGAGAAAGAAACGGAGAAACGATGAAAGAAACGGAGAAATAAATGGAGAAACGAAGAAATAAACGGAGACACGAACAAGGAAACGGAGAAACGAAGAAAGAAACGGAGAAACGAAGAAAGAAACGGAGAAACGTAGAAAGAAACGAAGATACGAACAAAGAAACGGAGAAACGAACAAAGAAACGGAGAAACGAAGAAATAAACGGAGAAATGAAGAAAGAAACGGAGAAACAAAGAAAGAAACGGAGAAACGAACAAAGAAACGGAGAAACGAAGAAAGAAACGGAGAAACGAAGAAATAAACGGAGAAACGAAGAAAGAAACGGAGAAGCGGAGAAAGAAACGGAGAGACGAAGAAATAAATGGAGAAACGAAGAAAGAAACGAAGAAACGAAGAAAGAAACGGAGAAACGAACAAAGAAACGGAGAAACGAAGAAAGAAACGGAGAAACGAACAATGAAACGCAGAAACGAAGAATGAAACGGAGAAACGAAGATATAAACGGAGAAATGAAGAAAGAAACGGAGAAACAAAGAAAGAATCGGAGAAACGAACAATGAAACGCAGAAACGAAGAAAGAAGCTGAGAAATAAATGGAGAAACGAAGAAATAAACGCAGACACGAACAAGGAAACGGAGAAACGAAGAAAGAAACGGAGAAACGAAGAAAGAAACGGAGAAACGAAGAAAGAAACGGAGAACGATGAAAGAAACGGAGAAACGAACAATGAAACGCAGAATCGAAGAATGAAACGGAGAAACGAAGATATAAACGGAGAAATGAAGAAAGAATCGGAGAAACAAAGAAAGAATCGGAGAAACGAACAAAGAAACGGAGAAACGAAGAAAGAAACGGAGAAACGAAGAAATAAACGGAGAAACGAAGAAAGAAACGGAGAAGCGGAGAAAGAAACGGAGAGACGAAGAAATAAATGGAGAAACGAAGAAAGAAACGAAGAAACGAAGAAAGAAACGGAGAAACGAACAAAGAAACGGAGAAACGAAGAAAGAAACGGAGAAACGAACAATGAAACGCAGAAACGAAGAATGAAACGGAGAAACGAAGATATAAACGGAGAAATGAAGAAAGAAACGGAGAAACAAAGAAAGAATCGGAGAAACGAACAAAGAAACGGAGAAACGAACAAAGAAACGGAGAAACGAAGAATGAAACGGAGAAACGAAGAAAGAAACGGAGAAATAAATGGAGAAACGAAGATATAAACGGAGAAACGAAGAAAGAAACGGAGAAACGAAGAAATAAACGGAGAAACGAAGAAAGAAACGGAGAGACGAAGAAAGAAACGAAGAAACGAAGAAAGAAACGGAGAAATAAATGGAGAAACGAAGAAATAAACGCAGACACGAACAAGGAAACGGAGAAACGAAGAAAGAAACGGAGAAACGAAGAAAGAAACGGAGAAACGAAGAAAGAAACGGAGAAACGAAGAAAGAAACGGAGAAATAAATGGAGAAACGAAGAAATAAACCGAGAATCGGAAAAAGATACGGAGAAACGAACAAAGGAACGGAGAAACGAAGAAAGAAACGGAGAAACGAACAAAGAAACGGAGAAACGAAGAAAGAAACGGAGAAACGGAGAAAGAAACGGAGAAACGAAGAAATAAACGGAGAAGCGAAGAAAGAAACGAAGAAACGAAGAAAGAAACGGAGAAACGAACAAGGAAACGGAGAAACGAAGAAAGAAACGGAGAAACGAAGAAATAAACGGAGAAACGAAGAAGGAAACGGAGAAACGAAGAAAGAAACGGAGTAACGAAGAAAGAAACGGAGGAACGGAGAAATAAATGGAGGAACGGAGAAACGAAGAAAGAAACGGAGAAACGAAGAAACAAACGGAGAAACGAAAAAGTAAACCGAGAAACGGAGAAAGAAACGGAGAAACGAACACAGAAACGGAGAAACGAAGAAACAAACGGAGAAACGAAGAAAGAAACGAAGAAACGAAGAAAGAAACGGAGAAACGAACAAGGAAACGGAGAAACGAAGAAAGAAACGGAGAAACGAAGAAATAAACGGAGAAACGAAGAAAGAAACGGAGAAGCGGAGAAAGAAACGGAGAGACGAAGAAATAAATGGAGAAACGAAGAAAGAAACGAAGAAACGAAGAAAGAAACGAAGAAACGAAGAAAGAAACGGAGAAATAAATGGAGAAACGAAGAAATAAACCGAGAATCGGAAAAAGATACGGAGAAACGAACAAAGGAACGGAGAAACGAAGAAAGAAACGGAGAAACGAACAAAGAAACGGAGAAACGAACAAAGAAACGGAGAAACGAAGAAAGAAACGGAGAAATAAATGGAGAAACGAAGAAATAAACGCAGACACGAACAAGGAAACGGAGAAACGAAGAAAGAAACGGAGAAACGAAGAAAGAAACGGAGAACGATGAAAGAAACGGAGAAACGAAGAAAGAAACGGAGAAACGAAGAAAGAAACGGAGAAACGAAGAAAGAAACGGAGAAACGAAGAAAGAAACGGAGAGACGAAGAAACGAAGAAAGAAACGGAGAAATAAACGGAGAAACGAAGAAATAAACCGAGAAACGGAAAAAGAAACGGAGAAACGAACAAAGGAACGGAGAAACGAAGAAAGAAACGGAGAAACGAACAAAGAAACGGAGAAACGAACAAAGAAACGGAGAAACGAAGAAAGAAGCGGAGAAATAAATGGAGAAACGAAGAAATAAACGGAGACACGAACAAGGAAACGGAGAAACGAAGAAAGAAACGGAGAAACGAAGAAAGAAACGGAGAAACGTAGAAAGAAACGAAGATACGAACAAAGAAACGGAGAAACGAACAAAGAAACGGAGAAACGAAGAAATAAACGGAGAAATGAAGAAAGAAACGGAGAAACAAAGAAAGAAACGGAGAAACGAACAAAGAAACGGAGAAACGAAGAAAGAAACGGAGAAACGAAGAATGAAACGGAGAAACGAAGAAAGAAACGGAGAAACGAAGAAAGAAACGGAGAAACGATGAAAGAAACGGAGAAACGAAGAAAGAAACGGAGAAACGAAGAAAGAAACGGAGAAACGAAGAAAGAAACGGAGAAACGAAGAAAGAAACGGAGAAACGATGAAAGAAACGGAGAAACGAAGAAAGAAACGGAGAAACGAAAAAAGAAACGGAGAAACGAAGAAAGAAACGGAGTAACGAAGAAAGAAACGGAGGAACGGAGAAAGAAACGGAGAAACGATGAAAGAAACGGAGAAATAAATGGAGAAACGAAGAAATAAACGGAGACACGAACAAGGAAACGGAGAAACGAAGAAAGAAACGGAGAAACGAAGAAAGAAACGGAGAAACGTAGAAAGAAACGAAGATACGAACAAAGAAACGGAGAAACGAACAAAGAAACGGAGAAACGAAGAAATAAACGGAGAAATGAAGAAAGAAACGGAGAAACAAAGAAAGAAACGGAGAAACGAACAAAGAAACGGAGAAACGAAGAAAGAAACGGAGAAACGAAGAAATAAACGGAGAAACGAAGAAAGAAACGGAGAAGCGGAGAAAGAAACGGAGAGACGAAGAAATAAATGGAGAAACGAAGAAAGAAACGAAGAAACGAAGAAAGAAACGGAGAAACGAACAAAGAAACGGAGAAACGAAGAAAGAAACGGAGAAACGAACAATGAAACGCAGAAACGAAGAATGAAACGGAGAAACGAAGATATAAACGGAGAAATGAAGAAAGAAACGGAGAAACAAAGAAAGAATCGGAGAAACGAACAATGAAACGCAGAAACGAAGAAAGAAGCTGAGAAATAAATGGAGAAACGAAGAAATAAACGCAGACACGAACAAGGAAACGGAGAAACGAAGAAAGAAACGGAGAAACGAAGAAAGAAACGGAGAAACGAAGAAAGAAACGGAGAACGATGAAAGAAACGGAGAAACGAACAATGAAACGCAGAATCGAAGAATGAAACGGAGAAACGAAGATATAAACGGAGAAATGAAGAAAGAATCGGAGAAACAAAGAAAGAATCGGAGAAACGAACAAAGAAACGGAGAAACGAAGAAAGAAACGGAGAAACGAAGAAATAAACGGAGAAACGAAGAAAGAAACGGAGAAGCGGAGAAAGAAACGGAGAGACGAAGAAATAAATGGAGAAACGAAGAAAGAAACGAAGAAACGAAGAAAGAAACGGAGAAACGAACAAAGAAACGGAGAAACGAAGAAAGAAACGGAGAAACGAACAATGAAACGCAGAAACGAAGAATGAAACGGAGAAACGAAGATATAAACGGAGAAATGAAGAAAGAAACGGAGAAACAAAGAAAGAATCGGAGAAACGAACAAAGAAACGGAGAAACGAACAAAGAAACGGAGAAACGAAGAATGAAACGGAGAAACGAAGAAAGAAACGGAGAAATAAATGGAGAAACGAAGATATAAACGGAGAAACGAAGAAAGAAACGGAGAAACGAAGAAATAAACGGAGAAACGAAGAAAGAAACGGAGAGACGAAGAAAGAAACGAAGAAACGAAGAAAGAAACGGAGAAATAAATGGAGAAACGAAGAAATAAACGCAGACACGAACAAGGAAACGGAGAAACGAAGAAAGAAACGGAGAAACGAAGAAAGAAACGGAGAAACGAAGAAAGAAACGGAGAAACGAAGAAAGAAACGGAGAAATAAATGGAGAAACGAAGAAATAAACCGAGAATCGGAAAAAGATACGGAGAAACGAACAAAGGAACGGAGAAACGAAGAAAGAAACGGAGAAACGAACAAAGAAACGGAGAAACGAAGAAAGAAACGGAGAAACGGAGAAAGAAACGGAGAAACGAAGAAATAAACGGAGAAGCGAAGAAAGAAACGAAGAAACGAAGAAAGAAACGGAGAAACGAACAAGGAAACGGAGAAACGAAGAAAGAAACGGAGAAACGAAGAAATAAACGGAGAAACGAAGAAGGAAACGGAGAAACGAAGAAAGAAACGGAGTAACGAAGAAAGAAACGGAGGAACGGAGAAATAAATGGAGGAACGGAGAAACGAAGAAAGAAACGGAGAAACGAAGAAACAAACGGAGAAACGAAGAAAGAAACGGAGAAACGAAGAAAGAAACGGAGAAATGAAGAAAGAAACGGAGAAACAAAGAAAGAAACGGAGAAACGAAGAAAGAAACGGAGAAACGAACGAAGAAACGGAGAAACGAAGAAAGAAACGGAGAAACGAACAAAGAAACGGAGAAACGAAGAAAGAAGCGGAGAAGCGAACAAAGGAAAGGAGAAACGAAGAAAGAAACGGAGGAACGGAGAAATAAATGGGGAAACGAAGAAATAAACGGAGAAACGAAGAAAGAAACGGAGAAACGAAGAAAGAAACGGAGAAACGAAGAAAGAAACGGAGGAACGGAGAAATAAATGGGGAAACGAAGAAATAAACGGAGAAACGAAGAAAGAAACGGAGAAACGAAGAAAGAAACGGAGTAACGAAGAAAGAAACGGAGGAACGGAGAAATAAATGGAGAAACGGAGAAACGAAGAAAGAAACGGAGAAACGAAGAAAGAAACGGAGAAACGAAGAAAGAAACGGAGAAACGAAGAAAGAAACGGAGAAACGAACAATGAAACGCAGAATCGAAGAATGAAACGGAGAAACGAAGATATAAACGGAGAAATGAAGAAAGAATCGGAGAAACAAAGAAAGAATCGGAGAAACGAACAAAGAAACGGAGAAACGAAGAAAGAAACGGAGAAACGAAGAACGAAACGGAGAAACGAAGAAAGAAACGGAGAAATAAATGGAGAAACGAAGATATAAACGGAGAAACGAAGAAAGAAACGGAGAAACGAGGAAATGAAAGGAGAAACGAAGACAGAAACAGAGAAACGGGGAAAGAAACGGAGAAACGAGGAAATAAACCGACAAACGGAGAAAGAAACGGAGAAACGAAGAAAGAAACAGAGAAACCAACAATGAAACGCAGAAACGAAGAAAGAAGCTGAGAAATAAATGGAGAAACGAAGAAATAAACGGAGAAACGAACAAGGAAACGGAGAAACGAAGAAAGAAACGGAGAAACGAAGAAAGAAACGGAGAAACGAAGAAAGAAACGGAGAAACGAAGAAAGAAACGGAGAGACGAAGAAAGAAACGAAGAAACGAAGAAAGAAACGGAGAAATAAATGGAGAAACGAAGAAATAAACCGAGAGACGGAAAAAGAAACGGAGAAACGAACAAAGGAACGGAGAAACGAAGAAACATACGGAGAAACGAACAAAGAAACGGAGAAACGAACAAAGAAACGGAGAAACGAACAAAGAAACGGAGAAATAAATGGAGAAACGAAGAAATAAACGGAGACACGAACAAGGAAACGGAGAAACGAAGAAAGAAACGGAGAAACGAAGAAAGAAACGGAGAAACGTAGAAAGAAACGGAGATAAGAACAAAGAAATGGAGAAACGAACAAAGAAACGGAGAAACGAAGAAATAAAAGGAGAAACGAAGAAAGACACGGAGAAACGAACATTGAAACGCAGAAACGAAGAATGAAACGGAGAAACGAAGAAATAAACGGAGAAATGAAGAAAGAAACGGAGAAACAAAGAAAGAAACGGAGAAACGAACAAAGAAACGGAGAAACGAAGAAAGAAACGGAGAAATAAATGGAGAAACGAAGAAATAATCCGAAAAACGGAAAAAGAAACGGAGAAACGAAGAAAGAGACGGAGAAACGAAGAAAGAAACGGAGAAACGAAGAAAGAAACGGAGAAACGAAGAAAGAAACGGAGAAACGAAGAAAGAAACGGGGAAACGAAGAAAAAAACGGAGAAACGAACAAAGAAACGGAGTAATGAACAAAGAAACGGAGAAACGAAGAAAGAAACGGAGTAACGAAGAAAGAAACGGAGGAACGGAGAAAGAAACGGAGAAACGATGAAAGAAACGGAGAAACGAAGAAAGAAACGGAGAAACGAAGAAAGAAACGGAGAAAGGAAGAAAGAAACGGAGAAACGAAGAAAGAAACGGAGAAACGAAGAAAGAAACGGAGAAACGAAGAAAGAAACGGAGAAACGAAGAAAGAAACGGAGAAACGAACGAAGAAACGGAGAAACGAAGAAAGAAACGGTGAAACGAACAAAGAAACGGAGAAACGAAGAAAGAAACGGAGAATCGAAGAAAGAAACGAAGAAAGAAACGGAGGAACGGCGAAATAAATGGAGAAACGAAGAAATAAATGGAGAAACGAAGAAAGAAACGGAGAAACGAAGAAAGAAACGGAGAAAGATGAAAGAAACGGAGAAACGAAGAAAGAAACGGAGAAACGAAGAAAGAAACGGAGAAACGAAGAAAGGAACGGAGAAATAAATGGAGAAACGAAGAAATAAACGGAGAAACGAACAAGGAAACGAAGAAACGAAGAAAGAAACGGAGAAACCAAGAAAGAAACGAAGAAAGATACGGGGAAACGAAGAAAGAAACGGAGAAACGAACAAAGAAACGGAATAACGAACGAAGAAACGGAGAAACGAAGAAAGAAACGGAGAAACGAACAAAGAAACGGGGAAACGAACAAAGAATCGGAGAAACGAACAAAGTAACGGAGAAACGAAGAAAGAAACGGAGAAACGTAGAAATAAATGGAGAAACGGAGAAACGAAGAAAGGAACGGAGAAACGATGAAAGAAACGGAGAAACGAAGAAAGAAACGGAGAAACGAAGAAAGAAACGGAGAAACGAAGAAAGAAACGGAGTAACGAAGAAAGAAACGGAGGAACGGAGAAAGAAACGGAGAAACGATGAAAGAAACGGAGAAACGAAGAAAGAAACGGAGAAACGAAGAAAGAAACGGAGAAAGGAAGAAAGAAACGGAGAAACGAAGAAAGAAACGGAGAAACGAAGAAAGAAACGGAGAAACGAAGAAAGAAACGGAGAAACGAAGAAAGAAACGGAGAAACGAACGAAGAAACGGAGAAACGAAGAAATAAACGGAGAAACGAAGAAAGAAACGGAGAAACAAAGAAAGAAACGGAGAAACGAACAAAGAAACGGAGAAACGAAGAAAGAAACGGAGAAACGATCAATGAAACGCAGAAACGAAGAATGAAACGGAGAAACGAAGATATAAAAGGAGAAATGAAGAAAGAAACGGAGAAACAAAGAAAGAATCGGAGATACGAACAAAGAAACGGAGAAACGAAGAAAGAAACGGAGAAACGAAGAATGAAACGGAGAAACGAAGAAAGAAACGGAGAAATAAATGGAGAAACGAAGATATAAACGGAGAAACGAAGAAAGAAACGGAGAAACGAGGAAACAAACGGAGAAACGAAGACAGAAACAGAGAAACGGGGAAAGAAACGGAGAAACGAAGAAATAAACCGAGAAACGGAGAGAGAAACGGAGAAACGTAGAAAGAAACAGAGAAACGAAGAAAGAAACGCAGAAACGAAGAAAGAAACGGAGAAACGAAGAATGAAACGGAGAAACGAAGAAAGAAACGGAGAAAGAAATGGAGAAACGAAGAAATAAACGGAGAAACGAACAAGGAAACAGAGAAACGAAGAAAGAAACGGAGAGACGAAGAAAGAAACGGAGAAACGAAGAAAGAAACGGAGAAACGAAGAATGAAACGGAGAAAAGAAGAAAGAAACGAAGAAAGAAACGGAGAAACGAACAATGAAACGGAGAAACGAAGAAAGAAACGGAGAAACGAAGAAAGAAACGGAGAAACGAAGAAAGAAACGGAGAAACGAAGAAAGAAACGGAGAAACGAACAAAGAAACGGAGAAACGAACAAAGAATCGGAGAAACGAAGAAAGAAACGGAGAAACGAACAAAGAAACGGAGGAACGAAGAAAGTAACGGAGAAACGAAGAAAGAAACGGAGAAACGTAGAAATAAATGGAGAAACGGAGAAACGAAGAAAGGAACGGAGAAACGAAGAAAGAAACGGAGAAACGAAGAAAGAAACGGAGAAACGAAGAAAGAAATGGAGAAACGAAGAAAGAAACGGAGATACGAACAAAGAAACGGAGAAACGAAGAAAGAAACGGAGAAACGAAGAATGAAACGGAGAAACGAAGAAAGAAACGGAGAAATAAATGGAGAAACGAAGATATAAACGGAGAAACGAAGAAAGAAACGGAGAAACGAGGAAATAAACGGAGAAACGAAGACAGAAACAGAGAAACGGGGAAAGAAACGGAGAAACGAAGAAATAAACCGAGAAACGGAGAGAGAAACGGAGAAACGTAGAAAGAAAGAGAGAAACGAAGAAAGAAACGCAGAAACGAAGAAAGAAACGGAGAAACGAAGAATGAAACGGAGAAACGAAGAAAGAAACGGAGAAAGAAATGGAGAAACGAAGAAATAAACGGAGAAACGAACAAGGAAACAGAGAAACGAAGAAGGAAACGGAGAGACGAAGAAAGAAACGGAGAAGCGAAGAAAGAAACGGAGAAACGAAGAATGAAACGGAGAAAAGAAGAAAGAAACGGAGAAAGAAATGGAGAAACGAAGAAATAAACGGAGAACGAACAAGGAAACAGAGAAACGAAGAAAGAAACGGAGAGACGAAGAAAGAAACGGAGAAACGAACAAAGAAACGGAGAAACGAAGAAAGAAACGGAGAAACGAAGAATGAAACGCAGAAACGAAGAAAGAAACGGAGAAACGAAGAAAGAAACGGAGAAACGAACAACGAAACGGAGAAACGAAGAAAGAAACGGAGAAACGAACAAAGAAACGGAGAAACGAAGAAAGAAACGGAGAAACGAAGAAAGAAACGGAGAAACGAAGAAAGAAACGGAGAAACGAAGAAAGAAACGGAGAAACGAACAAAGAAACGGAGAAACGAACAAAGAATCGGAGAAACGAAGAAAGAAACGGAGAAACGAACAAAGAAACGGAGGAACGAAGAAAGAAACGGAGAAACGAACAAAGAAACGGGGAAACGAACAAAGAATCAGAGAAACGAACAAAGTAACGGAGAAACGAAGAAAGAAACGGAGAAACGTAGAAATAAATGGAGAAACGGAGAAACGAAGAAAGGAACGGAGAAACGAAGAAAGAAACGGAGAAACGAAGAAAGAAACGGAGAAACGAAGAAAGAAATGGAGAAACGAAGAAAGAAACGGAGAAACGAAGAAAGAAACGGAGAAACGAAGAAAGAAACGGAGAAACGAACAAAGAAACGGAGAAACGAAGAAAGAAACGGAGAAACGAACAAAGAAACGGAGAAACGAAGAAAGAAACGGAGAAACGAAGAGAGAAACGGTGAAACGAAGAAAGAAACGGAGAAACGAACAAAGAAACGGAGGAAAGAAGAAAGAAACGGAGAAACGAACAAAGAAACGGAGAAACGAACAAAAAATCGGAGAAACGAAGAAAGAAACGGAGAAACGAACAAAGAAACGGAGGAACGAAGAAAGAAACGGAGAAACGAACAAAGAAACGGAGAAACGAACAAAGAATCGGAGAAACGAACAAAGTAACGGAGAAACGAAGAACGAAACGGAGAAATAAATGGAGGAGCGAAGAAATAAACGGAGAAACGAAGGAAGAAACGGAGAAACGGAGAAAGAAACGAAGAAACGAAGAAATAAACGGAGAAACGAAGAAGGACACGAAGAAACGAAAAAAGAAACGGAGAAACAAACAAAGAAACGGAGAAACGAAGAAAGAAACGGAGAAACGAACAAAGAAACGGAGAAACGAACAAAGAATCGGAGAAACGAACAAAGTAACGGAGAAACGAAGAAAGAAACGGAGAAACGTAGAAATAAATGGAGAAACGGAGAAACCAAGAAAGGAACGGAGAATCGAAGAAAGAAACGGAGAAACGAAGAAAGAAACGGAGAAACGAAGAAAGAAATGGAGAAACGAAGAAAGAAACGGAGAAACGAAGAAAGAAACGGAGAAACGGAGAAAGAAACGAAGAAACGAAGAAATAAACGGAGAAACGAAAAAAGACACGAAGAAACGGAAAAAGAAACGGAGAAACAAACAAAGAAACGGAGAAACGAAGAAAGAAACGGAGAAATAAATGGAGAAACGAAGAAATAAACCGAGAATCGGAAAAAGATACGGAGAAACGAACAAAGGAACGGAGAAACGAAGAAAGAAACGGAGAAACGAACAAAGAAACGGAGAAACGAAGAAAGAAACGGAGAAACGGAGAAAGAAACGGAGAAACGAAGAAATAAACGGAGAAACGAAGAAAGAAACGAAGAAACGAAGAAAGAAACGGAGAAACGAACAAGGAAACGGAGAAACGAAGAAAGAAACGGAGAAACGAAGAAATAAACGGAGAAACGAAGAAGGAAACGGAGAAACGAAGAAAGAAACGGAGGAACGAACGAAGAAACGGAGAAACGAAGAAAGAAACGGAGAAACGAACAAAGAAACGGAGAAACGAAGAAAGAAACGGAGAAATAAATGGAGAAACGAAGAAATAAACGCAGACACGAACAAGGAAACGGAGAAACGAAGAAAGAAACGGAGAAACGAAGAAAGAAACGGAGAAACGAAGAAAGAAACGGAGAACGATGAAAGAAACGGAGAAACGAAGAAAGAAACGGAGAAACGAAGAAAGAAACGGAGAAACGAAGAAAGAAACGGAGAAACGAAGAAAGAAACGGAGAGACGAAGAAACGAAGAAAGAAACGGAGAAATAAACGGAGAAATAAATGGAGAAACGAAGAAATAAACCGAGAATCGGAAAAAGATACGGAGAAACGAACAAAGGAACGGAGAAACGAAGAAAGAAACGGAGAAACGAACAAAGAAACGGAGAAACGAACAAAGAAACGGAGAAACGAAGAAAGAAACGGAGAAATAAATGGAGAAACGAAGAAATAAACGCAGACACGAACAAGGAAACGGAGAAACGAAGAAAGAAACGGAGAAACGAAGAAAGAAACGGAGAAACGAAGAAAGAAACGGAGAACGATGAAAGAAACGGAGAAACGAACAATGAAACGCAGAATCGAAGAATGAAACGGAGAAACGAAGATATAAACGGAGAAATGAAGAAAGAATCGGAGAAACAAAGAAAGAATCGGAGAAACGAACAAAGAAACGGAGAAACGAAGAAAGAAACGGAGAAACGAAGAAATAAACGGAGAAACGAAGAAAGAAACGGAGAAGCGGAGAAAGAAACGGAGAGACGAAGAAATAAATGGAGAAACGAAGAAAGAAACGAAGAAACGAAGAAAGAAACGGAGAAACGAACAAAGAAACGGAGAAACGAAGAAAGAAACGGAGAAACGAACAATGAAACGCAGAAACGAAGAATGAAACGGAGAAACGAAGATATAAACGGAGAAATGAAGAAAGAAACGGAGAAACAAAGAAAGAATCGGAGAAACGAACAAAGAAACGGAGAAACGAACAAAGAAACGGAGAAACGAAGAATGAAACGGAGAAACGAAGAAAGAAACGGAGAAATAAATGGAGAAACGAAGATATAAACGGAGAAACGAAGAAAGAAACGGAGAAACGAAGAAATAAACGGAGAAACGAAGACAGAAACAGTGAAACGGGGAAAGAAACAGAGAAACGAGGAAATAAACCGACAAACGGAGAAAGAAACGGAGAAACGAAGAAAGAAACAGAGAAACGAACAATGAAACGCAGCAACGAAGAAAGAAGCGGAGAAATAAATGGAGAAACGAAGAAATAAACGGAGAAACGAACAAGGAAACGGAGATACGAAGAAAGAAACGGAGAAACGAAGAAAGAAACGGAGAAACGAAGAAAGAAACGGAGAAACGAAGAAAGAAACGGAGAGACGAAGAAAGAAACGAAGAAACGAAGAAAGAAACGGAGAAATAAATGGAGAAACGAAGAAATAAACCGAGAATCGGAAAAAGATACGGAGAAACGAACAAAGGAACGGAGAAACGAAGAAAGAAACGGAGAAACGAACAAAGAAACGGAGAAACGAACAAAGAAACGGAGAAACGAAGAAAGAAACGGAGAAATAAATGGAGAAACGAAGAAATAAACGCAGACACGAACAAGGAAACGGAGAAACGAAGAAAGAAACGGAGAAACGAAGAAAGAAACGGAGAAACGAAGAAAGAAACGGAGAACGATGAAAGAAACGGAGAAACGAAGAAAGAAACGGAGAAACGAAGAAAGAAACGGAGAAACGAAGAAAGAAACGGAGAAACGAAGAAAGAAACGGAGAGACGAAGAAACGAAGAAAGAAACGGAGAAATAAACGGAGAAACGAAGAAATAAACCGAGAAACGGAAAAAGAAACGGAGAAACGAACAAAGGAACGGAGAAACGAAGAAAGAAACGGAGAAACGAACAAAGAAACGGAGAAACGAACAAAGAAACGGAGAAACGAAGAAAGAAGCGGAGAAATAAATGGAGAAACGAAGAAATAAACGGAGACACGAACAAGGAAACGGAGAAACGAAGAAAGAAACGGAGAAACGAAGAAAGAAACGGAGAAACGTAGAAAGAAACGAAGATACGAACAGAGAAACGGAGAAACGAACAAAGAAACGGAGAAACGAAGAAATAAACGGAGAAATGAAGAAAGAAACGGAGAAACAAAGAAAGAAACGGAGAAACGAACAAAGAAACGGAGAAACGAAGAAAGAAACGGAGAAACGAAGAATGAAACGGAGAAACGAAGAAAGAAACGGAGAAACGAAGAAAGAAACGGAGAAACGATGAAAGAAACGGAGAAACGAAGAAAGAAACGGAGAAACGAAGAAAGAAACGGAGAAACGAAGAAAGAAACGGAGAAACGAAGAAAGAAACGGAGAAACGATGAAAGAAACGGAGAAACGAAGAAAGAAACGGAGAAACGAAGAAAGAAACGGAGAAACGAAGAAAGAAACGGAGTAACGAAGAAAGAAACGGACGAACGGAGAAAGAAACGGAGAAACGATGAAAGAAACGGAGAAATAAATGGAGAAACGAAGAAATAAACGGAGACACGAACAAGGAAACGGAGAAACGAAGAAAGAAACGGAGAAACGAAGAAAGAAACGGAGAAACGTAGAAAGAAACGAAGATACGAACAAAGAAACGGAGAAACGAACAAAGAAACGGAGAAACGAAGAAATAAACGGAGAAATGAAGAAAGAAACGGAGAAACGAAGAAAGAAACGGAGAAACGAAGAAAGAAACGGAGAGACGAAGAAAGAAACGAAGAAACGAAGAAAGAAACGGAGAAATAAATGGAGAAACGAAGAAATAAACCGAGAATCGGAAAAAGATACGGAGAAACGAACAAAGGAACGGAGAAACGAAGAAAGAAACGGAGAAACGAACAAAGAAACGGAGAAACGAAGAAAGAAACGGAGAAACGGAGAAAGAAACGGAGAAACGAAGAAATAAACGGAGAAACGAAGAAAGAAACGAAGAAACGAAGAAAGAAACGGAGAAACGAACAAGGAAACGGAGAAACGAAGAAAGAAACGGAGAAACGAAGAAATAAACGGAGAAACGAAGAAGGAAACGGAGAAACGAAGAAAGAAACGGAGTAACGAAGAAAGAAACGGAGGAACGGAGAAATAAATGGAGGAACGGAGAAACGAAGAAAGAAACGGAGAAACGAAGAAACAAACGGAGAAACGAAGAAAGAAACGGAGAAACGAAGAAAGAAACGGAGAAATGAAGAAAGAAACGGAGAAACAAAGAAAGAAACGGAGAAACGAAGAAAGAAACGGAGAAACGAACGAAGAAACGGAGAAACGAAGAAAGAAACGGAGAAACGAACAAAGAAACGGAGAAACGAAGAAAGAAGCGGAGAAGCGAACAAAGGAAAGGAGAAACGAAGAAAGAAACGGAGGAACGGAGAAATAAATGGGGAAACGAAGAAATAAACGGAGAAACGAAGAAAGAAACGGAGAAACGAAGAAAGAAACGGAGAAACGAAGAAAGAAACGGAGAAACGAAGAAAGAAACGGAAAAACGAAGAAAGAAACGGAGAAACGAAGAAAGAAACGGAGAAACGAAGAAAGAAACGGAGAAACGAAGAAAGAAACGGAGAAATAAATGGAGAAACGAAGAAATAAACGGAGAAACGAACAAGGAAACGAAGAAACGAAGAAAGAAACTGAGAAACGAAGAAAGAAACGGAGAAACGAAGAAAGAAACGGAGAAACGAAGAAAGAAACGGAGAAACGAAGAAAGAAACGGAGAAACGAAGAAAGAAACGGAGTAACGAAGAAAGAAACGGAGGAACGGAGAAATAAATGGAGAAACGGAGAAACGAAGAAAGAAACGGAGAAACGAAGAAAGAAACGGAGAAACGAAGAAAGAAACGGAGAAACGAAGAAAGAAACGGAGAAACGAAGAAAGAAACGGAGAAACGAACAATGAAACGCAGAATCGAAGAATGAAACGGAGAAACGAAGATATAAACGGAGAAATGAAGAAAGAATCGGAGAAACAAAGAAAGAATCGGAGAAACGAACAAAGAAACGGAGAAACGAAGAAAGAAACGGAGAAACGAAGAACGAAACGGAGAAACGAAGAAAGAAACGGAGAAATAAATGGAGAAACGAAGATATAAACGGAGAAACGAAGAAAGAAACGGAGAAACGAGGAAATGAACGGAGAAACGAAGACAGAAACAGAGAAACGGGGAAAGAAACGGAGAAACGAGGAAATAAACCGACAAACGGAGAAAGAAACGGAGAAACGAAGAAAGAAACAGAGAAACGAACAATGAAACGCAGAAACGAAGAAAGAAGCTGAGAAATAAATGGAGAAACGAAGAAATAAACGGAGAAACGAACAAGGAAACGGAGAAACGAAGAAAGAAACGGAGAAACGAAGAAAGAAACGGAGAAACGAAGAAAGAAACGGAGAAACGAAGAAAGAAACGGAGAGACGAAGAAAGAAACGAAGAAACGAAGAAAGAAACGGAGAAATAAATGGAGAAACGAAGAAATAAACCGAGAAACGGAAAAAGAAACGGAGAAACGAACAAAGGAACGGAGAAACGAAGAAACAAACGGAGAAACGAACAAAGAAACGGAGAAACGAACAAAGAAACGGAGAAACGAACAAAGAAACGGAGAAATAAATGGAGAAACGAAGAAATAAACGGAGACACGAACAAGGAAACGGAGAAACGAAGAAAGAAACGGAGAAACGAAGAAAGAAACGGAGAAACGTAGAAAGAAACGGAGATAAGAACAAAGAAATGGAGAAACGAACAAAGAAACGGAGAAACGAAGAAATGAAAGGAGAAACGAAGAAAGACACGGAGAAACGAACATTGAAACGCAGAAACGAAGAATGAAACGGAGAAACGAAGAAATAAACGGAGAAATGAAGAAAGAAACGGAGAAACAAAGAAAGAAACGGAGAAACGAACAAAGAAACGGAGAAACGAAGAAAGAAACGGAGAAATAAATGGAGAAACGAAGAAATAATCCGAAAAACGGAAAAAGAAACGGAGAAACGAAGAAAGAGACGGAGAAACGAAGAAAGAAACGGAGAAACGAAGAAAGAAACGGAGAAACGAAGAAAGAAACGGAGAAACGAAGAAAGAAACGGGGAAACGAAGAAAAAAACGGAGAAACGAACAAAGAAACGGAGTAATGAACAAAGAAACGGCGAAACGAAGAAAGAATCGGAGGAACGGAGAATTAAAAGGAGAAACGAAGAAATAAACGGAGAAACGTAGAAAGAAACGGAGAAACGAAGAAAGAAACGGAGAAACGAAGAAACGAAAAAGTAAACCGAGAAACGGAGAAAGAAACGGAGAAACGAACACAGAAACGGAGAAACGAAGAAACAAACGGAGAAACGAAGAAAGAAACGAAGAAACGAAGAAAGAAACGGAGAAACGAACAAGGAAACGGAGAAACGAAGAAAGAAACGGAGAAACGAAGAAATAAACGGAGAAACGAAGAAAGAAACGGAGAAGCGGAGAAAGAAACGGAGAGACGAAGAAATAAATGGAGAAACGAAGAAAGAAACGAAGAAACGAAGAAAGAAACGGAGAAACGAACAAAGAAACGGAGAAACGAAGAAAGAAACGGAGAAACGAACAATGAAACGCAGAAACGAAGAATGAAACGGACAAACGAAGATATAAACGGAGAAATGAAGAAAGAAACGGAGAAACAAAGAAAGAATCGGAGAAACGAACAAAGAAACGGAGAAACGAACAAAGAAACGGAGAAACGAAGAATGAAACGGAGAAACGAAGAAAGAAACGGAGAAATAAATGGAGAAACGAAGATATAAACGGAGAAACGAAGAAAGAAACGGAGAAACGAAGAAATAAACGGAGAAACGAAGACAGAAACAGTGAAACGGGGAAAGAAACAGAGAAACGAGGAAATAAACCGACAAACGGAGAAAGAAACGGAGAAACGAAGAAAGAAACAGAGAAACGAACAATGAAACGCAGCAACGAAGAAAGAAGCGGAGAAATAAATGGAGAAACGAAGAAATAAACGGAGAAACGAACAAGGAAACGGAGATACGAAGAAAGAAACGGAGAAACGAAGAAAGAAACGGAGAAACGAAGAAAGAAACGGAGAAACGAAGAAAGAAACGGAGAGACGAAGAAAGAAACGAAGAAACGAAGAAAGAAACGGAGAAATAAATGGAGAAACGAAGAAATAAACCGAGAATCGGAAAAAGATACGGAGAAACGAACAAAGGAACGGAGAAACGAAGAAAGAAACGGAGAAACGAACAAAGAAACGGAGAAACGAACAAAGAAACGGAGAAACGAAGAAAGAAACGGAGAAATAAATGGAGAAACGAAGAAATAAACGCAGACACGAACAAGGAAACGGAGAAACGAAGAAAGAAACGGAGAAACGAAGAAAGAAACGGAGAAACGAAGAAAGAAACGGAGAACGATGAAAGAAACGGAGAAACGAAGAAAGAAACGGAGAAACGAAGAAAGAAACGGAGAAACGAAGAAAGAAACGGAGAAACGAAGAAAGAAACGGAGAGACGAAGAAACGAAGAAAGAAACGGAGAAATAAACGGAGAAACGAAGAAATAAACCGAGAAACGGAAAAAGAAACGGAGAAACGAACAAAGGAACGGAGAAACGAAGAAAGAAACGGAGAAATGAACAGAGAAACGGAGAAACGAACAAAGAAACGGAGAAACGAAGAAAGAAGCGGAGAAATAAATGGAGAAACGAAGAAATAAACGGAGACACGAACAAGGAAACGGAGAAACGAAGAAAGAAACGGAGAAACGAAGAAAGAAACGGAGAAACGTAGAAAGAAACGAAGATACGAACAAAGAAACGGAGAAACGAACAAAGAAACGGAGAAACGAAGAAATAAACGGAGAAATGAAGAAAGAAACGGAGAAACAAAGAAAGAAACGGAGAAACGAACAAAGAAACGGAGAAACGAAGAAAGAAACGGAGAAACGAAGAATGAAACGGAGAAACGAAGAAAGAAACGGAGAAACGAAGAAAGAAACGGAGAAACGATGAAAGAAACGGAGAAACGAAGAAAGAAACGGAGAAACGAAGAAAGAAACGGAGAAACGAAGAAAGAAACGGAGAAACGAAGAAAGAAACGGAGAAACGATGAAAGAAACGGAGAAACGAAGAAAGAAACGGAGAAACGAAGAAAGAAACGGAGAAACGAAGAAAGAAACGGAGTAACGAAGAAAGAAACGGAGGAACGGAGAAAGAAACGGAGAAACGATGAAAGAAACGGAGAAATAAATGGAGAAACGAAGAAATAAACGGAGACACGAACAAGGAAACGGAGAAACGAAGAAAGAAACGGAGAAACGAAGAAAGAAACGGAGAAACGTAGAAAGAAACGAAGATACGAACAAAGAAACGGAGAAACGAACAAAGAAACGGAGAAACGAAGAAATAAACGGAGAAATGAAGAAAGAAACGGAGAAACAAAGAAAGAAACGGAGAAACGAACAAAGAAACGGAGAAACGAAGAAAGAAACGGAGAAACGAAGAATGAAACGGAGAAACGAAGAAAGAAACGGAGAAATAAATGGAGAAATGAAGATATAAACGGAGAAACGAAGAAAGAAACGGAGGAACGGAGAAATAAATGGAGAAACGAAGAAATAAACGGAGAAACGAAGAAAGAAACGGAGAAACGAAGAAAGAAACGGAGAAACGAAGAAAGAAACGGAGAAACGATGAAAGAAACGGAGAAACGAAGAAAGAAACGGAGAAACGAAGAAAGAAACGGAGAAACGAAGAAAGAAACGGAGTAACGAAGAAAGAAACGGAGGAACGGAGAAAGAAACGGAGAAACGATGAAAGAAACGGAGAAACGAAGAAAGAAACGGAGAAACGAAGAAAGAAACGGAGAAAGGAAGAAAGAAACGGAGAAACGAAGAAAGAAACGGAGAAACGAAGAAAGAAACGGAGAAACGAAGAAAGAAACGGAGAAACGAAGAAAGAAACGGAGAAACGAACGAAGAAACGGAGAAACGAAGAAAGAAACGGTGAAACGAACAAAGAAACGGAGAAACGAAGAAAGAAACGGAGAATCGAAGAAAGAAACGAAGAAAGAAACGGAGGAACGGCGAAATAAATGGAGAAACGAAGAAATAAATGGAGAAACGAAGAAAGAAACGGAGAAACGAAGAAAGAAACGGAGAAACGAAGAAAGAAACGGAGAAAGATGAAAGAAACGGAGAAACGAAGAAAGAAACGGAGAAACGAAGAAAGAAACGGAGAAACGAAGAAAGGAACGGAGAGACGAAGAAAGAAACGAAGAAACGAAGAAAGAAACGGAGAAATAAATGGAGAAACGAAGAAATAAACCGAGAATCGGAAAAAGATACGGAGAAACGAACAAAGGAACGGAGAAACGAAGAAAGAAACGGAGAAACGAACAAAGAAACGGAGAAACGAACAAAGAAACGGAGAAACGAAGAAAGAAACGGAGAAACGAAGAATGAAACGCAGAAACGAAGAAAGAAACGGAGAAACGAAGAAAGAAACGGAGAAACGAACAACGAAACGGAGAAACGAAGAAAGAAACGGAGAAACGAACAAAGAAACGGAGAAACGAAGAAAGAAACGGAGAAACGAAGAAAGAAACGGAGAAACGAAGAAAGAAACGGAGAAACGAAGAAAGAAACGGAGAAACGAACAAAGAAACGGAGAAACGAACAAAGAATCGGAGAAACGAAGAAAGAAACGGAGAAACGAACAAAGAAACGGAGGAACGAAGAAAGAAACGGAGAAACGAACAAAGAAACGGGGAAACGAACAAAGAATCGGAGAAACGAACAAAGTAACGGAGAAACGAAGAAAGAAACGGAGAAACGTAGAAATAAATGGAGAAACGGAGAAACGAAGAAAGGAACGGAGAAACGAAGAAAGAAACGGAGAAACGAAGAAAGAAACGGAGAAACGAAGAAAGAAATGGAGAAACGAAGAAAGAAACGGAGATACGAACAAAGAAACGGAGAAACGAAGAAAGAAACGGAGAAACGAAGAATGAAACGGAGAAACGAAGAAAGAAACGGAGAAATAAATGGAGAAACGAAGATATAAACGGAGAAACGAAGAAAGAAACGGAGAAACGAGGAAATAAACGGAGAAACGAAGACAGAAACAGAGAAACGGGGAAAGAAACGGAGAAACGAAGAAATAAACCGAGAAACGGAGAGAGAAACGGAGAAACGTAGAAAGAAAGAGAGAAACGAAGAAAGAAACGCAGAAACGAAGAAAGAAACGGAGAAACGAAGAATGAAACGGAGAAACGAAGAAAGAAACGGAGAAAGAAATGGAGAAACGAAGAAATAAACGGAGAAACGAACAAGGAAACAGAGAAACGAAGAAGGAAACGGAGAGACGAAGAAAGAAACGGAGAAACGAAGAAAGAAACGGAGAAACGAAGAATGAAACGGAGAAAAGAAGAAAGAAACGGAGAAAGAAATGGAGAAACGAAGAAATAAACGGAGAACGAACAAGGAAACAGAGAAACGAAGAAAGAAACGGAGAGACGAAGAAAGAAACGGAGAAACGAACAAAGAAACGGAGAAACGAAGAAAGAAACGGAGAAACGAAGAATGAAACGCAGAAATGAAGAAAGAAACGGAGAAACGAAGAAAGAAACGGAGAAACGAACAACGAAACGGAGAAACGAAGAAAGAAACGGAGAAACGAACAAAGAAACGGAGAAACGAAGAAAGAAACGGAGAAACGAAGAAAGAAACGGAGAAACGAAGAAAGAAACGGAGAAACGAAGAAAGAAACGGAGAAACGAACAAAGAAACGGAGAAACGAACAAAGAATCGGAGAAACGAAGAAAGAAACGGAGAAACGAACAAAGAAACGGAGGAACGAAGAAAGAAACGGAGAAACGAACAAAGAAACGGGGAAACGAACAAAGAATCGGAGAAACGAACAAAGTAACGGAGAAACGAAGAAAGGAACGGAGAAACGTAGAAATAAATGGAGAAACGGAGAAACGAAGAAAGGAACGGAGAAACGAAGAAAGAAACGGAGAAACGAAGAAAGAAACGGAGAAACGAAGAAAGAAATGGAGAAACGAAGAAAGAAACGGAGAAACGAAGAAAGAAACGGAGAAACGAAGAAAGAAACGGAGAAACGAACAAAGAAACGGAGAAACGAAGAAAGAAACGGAGAAACGAACAAAGAAACGGAGAAACGAAGAAAGAAACGGAGAAACGAAGAGAGAAACGGTGAAACGAAGAAAGAAACGGAGAAACGAACAAAGAAACGGAGGAACGAAGAAAGAAACGGAGAAACGAACAAAGAAACGGAGAAACGAACAAAAAATCGGAGAAATGAAGAAAGAAACGGAGAAACGAACAAAGAAACGGAGGAACGAAGAAAGAAACGGAGAAACGAACAAAGAAACGGAGAAACGAACAAAGAATCGGAGAAACGAACAAAGTAACGGAGAAACGAAGAAAGAAACGGAGAAACGTAGAAATAAATGGAGAAACGGAGAAACCAAGAAAGGAACGGAGAATCGAAGAAAGAAACGGAGAAACGAAGAAAGAAACGGAGAAACGAAGAAAGAAATGGAGAAACGAAGAAAGAAACGGAGAAACGAAGAAAGAAACGGAGAAACGGAGAAAGAAACGAAGAAACGAAGAAATAAACGGAGAAACGAAAAAAGACACGAAGAAACGGAAAAAGAAACGGAGAAACAAACAAAGAAACGGAGAAACGAAGAAAGAAACGGAGAAACGAACAAAGAAACGGAGAAACGAAGAAAGAAACGGAGAGACGAAGAAAGAAACGGAGAAATAAATGGAGAAACGAAGAAAGAAACGGAGAAACGAACAAAGTAACGGAGAAACGAAGAAAGAAACGGAGAAACGGAGAAAGAAACGAAGAAACGAAGAAATAAACGGAGAAACGAAAAAAGACACGAAGAAACGGAAAAAGAAACGGAGAAACAAACAAAGAAACGGAGAAACGAAGAAAGAAACGGAGAAACGAAGAAAGAAACGGAGAAACGAAGAGAGAAACGGTGAAACGAAGAAAGAAACGGAGAAACGAACAAAGAAACGGAGGAACGAAGAAAGAAACGGAGAAACGAACACAGAAACGGAGAAACGAACAAAAAATCGGAGAAACGAACACAGAAACGGAGAAACGAACAAAGAAACGGAGGAACGAAGAAAGAAACGGAGAAACGAACAAAGAAACGGAGAAACGAACAAAGAATCGGAGAAACGAACAAAGTAACGGAGAAACGAAGAAAGAAACGGAGAAATAAATGGAGAAGCGAAGAAATAAACGGAGAAACGAAGAAAGAAACGGAGAAACGGAGAAAGAAACGAAGAAACGAAGAAATAAACGGAGAAACGAAGAAGGACACGAAGAAACGAAAAAAGAAACGGAGAAACAAACAAAGAAACGGAGAAACGAAGAAAGAAACGGAGAAACGAACAAAGAAACGGAGAAACGAACAAAGAATCGGAGAAACGAACAAAGTAACGGAGAAACGAAGAAAGAAACGGAGAAACGTAGAAATAAATGGAGAAACGGAGAAACCAAGAAAGGAACGGAGAATCGAAGAAAGAAACGGAGAAACGAAGAAAGAAACGGAGAAACGAAGAAAGAAATGGAGAAACGAAGAAAGAAACGGAGAAACGAAGAAAGAAACGGAGAAACGGAGAAAGAAACGAAGAAACGAAGAAATAAACGGAGAAACGAAAAAAGACACGAAGAAACGGAAAAAGAAACGGAGAAACAAACAAAGAAACGGAGAAACGAAGAAAGAAACGGAGAAACGAACAAAGAAACGGAGAAACGAAGAAAGAAACGGAGAGACGAAGAAAGAAACGGAGAAACGGAGAAATAAATGGAGAAACGAAGAAAGAAACGGAGAAACGAACAAAGTAACGGAGAAACGAAGAAAGAAACGGAGAAATAAATGGAGAAGCGAAGAAATAAACGGAGAAACGAAGAAAGAAACGGAGAAACGGAGAAAGAAACGAAGAAACGAAGAAATAAACGGAGAAACGAAGAAAAACACGAAGAAACGAAAAAAGAAACGGAGAAACAAACAAAGAAACGGAGAAACGAAGAAAGAAACGGAGAAACGAAGAAAGGAACGGAGAAACGAAGAAAGAAACGGAGAAACGAACAAAAAATCGGAGAAACGAACAAAGTAACGGAGAAACGAAGAACGAAACGGAGAAATAAATGGAGGAGCGAAGAAATAAACGGAGAAAGGAAGAAAGAAACGGAGAAACGGAGAAAGAAACGAAGAAACGAAGAAATAAACGGAGAAACGAAGAAGGACACGAAGAAACGAAAAAAGAAACGGAGAAACAAACAAAGAAACGGAGAAACGAAGAAAGAAACGGAGAAACGAACAAAGAAACGGAGAAACGAACAAAGAATCGGAGAAACGAACAAAGTAACGGAGAAACGAAGAAAGAAACGGAGAAACGTAGAAATAAATGGAGAAACGGAGAAACCAAGAAAGGAACGGAGAATCGAAGAAAGAAACGGAGAAACGAAGAAAGAAACGGAGAAACGAAGAAAGAAATGGAGAAACGAAGAAAGAAACGGAGAAACGAAGAAAGAAACGGAGAAACGGAGAAAGAAACGAAGAAACGAAGAAATAAACGGAGAAACGAAAAAAGACACGAAGAAACGGAAAAAGAAACGGAGAAACAAACAAAGAAACGGAGAAACGAAGAAAGAAACGGAGAAACGAACAAAGAAACGGAGAAACGAAGAAAGAAACGGAGAGACGAAGAAAGAAACGGAGAAATAAATGGAGAAACGAAGAAAGAAACGGAGAAACGAACAAAGTAACGGAGAAACGAAGAAAGAAATGGAGAAACGGAGAAAGAAACGAAGAAACGAAGAAATAAACGGAGAAACGAAAAAAGACACGAAGAAACGGAAAAAGAAACGGAGAAACAAACAAAGAAACGGAGAAACGAAGAAAGAAACGGAGAAACGAAGAAAGAAACGGAGAAACGAAGAGAGAAACGGTGAAACGAAGAAAGAAACGGAGAAACGAACAAAGAAACGGAGGAACGAAGAAAGAAACGGAGAAACGAACACAGAAACGGAGAAACGAACAAAAAATCGGAGAAACGAACACAGAAACGGAGAAACGAACAAAGAAACGGAGGAACGAAGAAAGAAACGGAGAAACGAACAAAGAAACGGAGAAACGAACAAAGAATCGGAGAAACGAACAAAGTAACGGAGAAACGAAGAAAGAAACGGAGAAATAAATGGAGAAGCGAAGAAATAAACGGAGAAACGAAGAAAGAAACGGAGAAACGGAGAAAGAAACGAAGAAACGAAGAAATAAACGGAGAAACGAAGAAGGACACGAAGAAACGAAAAAAGAAACGGAGAAACAAACAAAGAAACGGAGAAACGAAGAAAGAAACGGAGAAACGAACAAAGAAACGGAGAAACGAACAAAGAATCGGAGAAACGAACAAAGTAACGGAGAAACGAAGAAAGAAACGGAGAAACGTAGAAATAAATGGAGAAACGGAGAAACCAAGAAAGGAACGGAGAATCGAAGAAAGAAACGGAGAAACGAAGAAAGAAACGGAGAAACGAAGAAAGAAATGGAGAAACGAAGAAAGAAACGGAGAAACGAAGAAAGAAACGGAGAAACGGAGAAAGAAACGAAGAAACGAAGAAATAAACGGAGAAACGAAAAAAGACACGAAGAAACGGAAAAAGAAACGGAGAAACAAACAAAGAAACGGAGAAACGAAGAAAGAAACGGAGAAACGAACAAAGAAACGGAGAAACGAAGAAAGAAACGGAGAGACGAAGAAAGAAACGGAGAAACGGAGAAATAAATGGAGAAACGAAGAAAGAAACGGAGAAACGAACAAAGTAACGGAGAAACGAAGAAAGAAACGGAGAAATAAATGGAGAAGCGAAGAAATAAACGGAGAAACGAAGAAAGAAACGGAGAAACGGAGAAAGAAACGAAGAAACGAAGAAATAAACGGAGAAACGAAGAAAAACACGAAGAAACGAAAAAAGAAACGGAGAAACAAACAAAGAAACGGAGAAACGAAGAAAGAAACGGAGAAACGAAGAAAGGAACGGAGAAACGAAGAAAGAAACGGAGAAACGAAGAAAGAAACGGAGAAACGAAGAAAGAAATGGAGAAACGAAGAAAGAAACGGAGAAACGAAGAAAGAAACGGAGAAACGAAGAAAGAAACGGAGAAACGAACAACGAAACGGAGAAACGAAGAAAGAAACGGAGAAACGAAGAGAGAAACGGTGAAACGAAGAAAGAAACGGAGAAACGAACAAAGAAACGGAGGAACGAAGAAAGAAACGGAGAAACGAACAAAGAAACGGAGAAACGAACAAAAAATCGGAGAAACGAAGAAAGAAACGGAGAAACGAACAAAGAAACGGAGGAACGAAGAAAGAAAAGGAGAAACGAACAAAGAAACGGAGAAACGAACAAAGAATCGGAGAAACGAACAAAGTAACGGAGAAACGAAGAAAGAAACGGAGAAATAAATGGAGAAGCGAAGAAATAAACGGAGAAACGAAGAAAGAAACGGAGAAACGGAGAAAGAAACGAAGAAACGAAGAAATAAACGGAGAAACGAAGAAGGACACGAAGAAACGAAAAAAGAAACGGAGAAACAAACAATGAAACGGAGAAACGAAGAAAGAAACGGAGAAACGAACAAAGAAACGGAGAAACGAACAAAGAATCGGAGAAACGAACAAAGTAACGGAGAAACGAAGAAAGAAACGGAGAAACGTAGAAATAAATGGAGAAACGGAGAAACCAAGAAAGGAACGGAGAATCGAAGAAAGAAACGGAGAAACGAAGAAAGAAACGAAGAAACGAAGAAAGAAATGGAGAAACGAAGAAAGAAACGGAGAAACGAAGAAAGAAACGGAGAAACGGAGAAAGAAACGAAGAAGCGAAGAAATAAACGGAGAAACGAAAAAAGACACGAAGAAACGAAAAAAGAAACGGAGAATCAAACAAAGAAACGGAGAAACGAAGAAAGAAACCGAGAGACGAAGAAAGAAACGGAGAAACGGAGAAATAAATGGAGAAACGAAGAAAGTAACGGAGAAACGAACAAAGTAACGGAGAAACGAAGAAAGAAACGGAGAAATAAATGGAGAAGCGAAGAAATAAACGGAGAAACGAAGAAAGAAACGGGGAAACGGAGAAAGAAACGAAGAAACGAAGAAATAAACGGAGAAACGAAGAAAAACACGAAGAAACGAAAAAAGAAACGGAGAAACAAACAAAGAAGCGGAGAAACGAAGAAAGAAACGGAGAAACGAACAAAGAAACGGAGAAACGAAGAAAGAAACGGAGAGACGAAGAAAGAAACGGAGAAATAAATGGAGAAACGAAGAAAGAAACGGAGAAACGAACATAGAAACGGAGAAACGAAGAAAGAAGCGGAGAAACGACGAAAGAAACGGAGAAACGAAGAAAGAAACGGAGAAACGAAGAAAGAAACGGAGAAACGAACAAAGAAACGGAGAAACGAAGAAAGAAACGGAGAAACGAAGAAAGAAACGCAGAAACGAAGAAAGAAACGGAGAAACGAAGAAAGAAACGGAGAAACGGAGAAATAAATGGAGAAACGAAGAAAGAAACGGAGAAACGAACATAGAAACGGAGAAACGAAGAAAGAAACGGAGAAACGAAGAAAGAAACGGAGAAACGAAGAAAGAAACGGAGAAACGAAGAAAGAAACGGAGAAACGAACAAATAAACGGAGAAACGAAGAAAGAAACGGAGAAACGAACAAAGAAACGGAGAAACGAAGAAAGAAACGAAGAAACGAAGAAATAAACGGAGAAACGAAGAAGGACACGAAGAAACGAAAAAAGAAACGGAGAAACAAACAAAGAAACGGAGAAACGAAGAAAGAAACGGAGAAACGAACAAAGAAACGGAGAAACGAACAAAGAATCGGAGAAACGAACAAAGTAACGGAGAAACGAAGAAAGAAACGGAGAAATAAATGGAGAAGCGAAGAAATAAACGGAGAAACGAAGAAAGAAACGGAGAAACGGAGAAAGAAACGAAGAAACGAAGAAATAAACGGAGAAACGAAGAAGGACACGAAGAAACGAAAAAAGAAACGGAGAAACAAACAAAGAAACGGAGAAACGAAGAAAGAAACGGAGAAACGAACAAAGAAACGGAGAAACGAACAAAGAATCGGAGGAACGAACAAAGTAACGGAGAAACGAAGAAAGAAACGGAGAAACGTAGAAATAAATGGAGAAACGGAGAAACAAACAAAGAAACGGAGAAACGAAGAAAGAAACGGAGAAACGAAGAAACAAATGGAGAAACGAAGAAAGAAACGGAGAAACGAACAAAGAAACGGAGAAACGAAGAAAGAAACGGGGAGACGAAGAAAGAAACGGAGAAACGAACAAAGAAACGGAGAAACGAAGAAAGAAACGGAGAAACGAACATAGAAACGGAGAAACGAAGAAAGAAGCGGAGAAACGACGAAAGAAACGGAGAAACGAAGAAAGAAACGTAGAAACGAAGAAAGAAACGGAGAAACGAACAAAGAAACGGAGAAACGAACAAAGAAACGGAGAAACGAAGAAAGAAACGCAGAAACGAGGAAAGAAACGGAGAAACGAAGAAAGAAACGGAGAAACGGAGAAATAAATGGAGAAACGAAGAAAGAAACGGAGAAACGAACATAGAAACGGAGAAACGAAGAAAGAAGCGGAGAAACGAAGAAAGAAACGGAGAAACGAAGAAAGAAACGGAGAAACGAAGAAAGAAACGGAGAAACGAACAAAGAAACGGAGAAACGAAGAAAGAAACGGAGAAACGAACAAAGAAACGGAGAAACGAAGAAAGAAACGGAGAAACGAAGAAAGAAACGGAGAAACGAACAAAGAATCGGAGAAACGAACAAAGTAACGGAGAAACGAAGAAAGAAACGGAGAAATAAATGGAGAAGCGAAGAAATAAACGGAGAAACGAAGAAAGAAACGGAGAAACGGAGAAAGAAACGAAGAAACGAAGAAATAAACGGAGAAACGAAGAAAGACACGAAGAAACGAAAATGAAACGGAGAAACGAAGAAAGACACGAAGAAACGAAAAAAGAAACGGAGAAACAAACAAAGAAACGGAGAAACGAAGAAAGAAACGGAGAAACGAACAAAGAAACGGAGAAACGAAGAAAGAAACGGAGAGACGAAGAAAGAAACGGAGAAACGGAGAAATAAATGGAGAAACGAAGAAAGAAACGGAGAAACGAACATAGAAACGGAGAAACGAAGAATGAAGCGGAGAAACGACGAAAGAAACGGAGAAACGAAGAAAGAAACGGAGAAACGAAGAAAGAAACGGAGAAACGAACAAAGAAACGGAGAAACGAAGAAAGAAACGGAGAAACGAAGAAAGAAACGCAGAAACGAAGAAAGAAACGGAGAAACGAAGAAAGAAACGGAGAAACGGAGAAATAAATGGAGAAACGAAGAAAGAAACGGAGAAACGAACATAGAAACGGAGAAACGAAGAAAGAAGCGGAGAAACGAAGAAAGAAACGGAGAAACGAAGAAAGAAACGGAGAAACGAAGAAAGAAACGGAGAAACGAACAAAGAAACGGAGAAACGAAGAAAGAAACGGAGAAACGAACAAAGAAACGGAGAAACGAAGAAAGAAACGGAGAAACGAAGAAAGAAACGGAGAAACGAAGAAAGAAACGGAGAGACGAAGATAGAAACGGGGAAACGGAGAAATAAATGGAGAAACGAAGAAAGAAACGGAGAAACGAACATAGAAACGGAGAAACGAAGAAAGAAGCGGAGAAACGACGAAAGAAACGGAGAAACGAAGAAAGAAACGGAGAAACGGAGAAATAAATGGAGAAGCGAAGAAATAAACGGAGAAACGAAGAAAGAAACGGAGAAACGGAGAAAGAAACGCAGAAACGAAGAAAGAAACGGAGAAACGAAGAAAGAAACGGAGAAACGGAGAAATAAATGGAGAAACGAAGAAAGAAACGGAGAAACGAACATAGAAACGGAGAAACGAAGAAAGAAGCGGAGAAACGAAGAAAGTAACGGAGAAACGAAGAAAGAAACGGAGAAATAAATGGAGAAGCGAAGAAATAAACGGAGAAACGAACAAAGTAACGGAGAAACGAAGAAAGAAACGGAGAAATAAATGGAGAAGCGAAGAAATAAACGGAGAAACGAAGAAAGAAACGGAGAAACGGAGAAAGAAACGAAGAAACGAAGAAATAAACGTTGAAACGAAGAAGGACACGAAGAAACGAAAAAAGAAACGGAGAAACAAACAAAGAAACGGAGAAACGAAGAAAGAAACGGAGAAACGAACAAAGAAACGGAGAAACGAACAAAGAATCGGAGAAACGAACAAAGTAACGGAGAAACGAAGAAAGAAACGGAGAAACGTAGAAATAAATGGAGAAACGGAGAAACAAACAAAGAAACGGAGAAACGAAGAAAGAAACGGAGAAACGAAGAAAGAAATGGAGAAACGAAGAAAGAAACGGAGAAACGAACAAAGAAACGGAGAAACGAAGAAAGAAACGGGGAGACGAAGAAAGAAACGGAGAAACGAACAAAGAAACGGAGAAACGAAGAAAGAAACGGAGAAACGAACATAGAAACGGAGAAACGAAGAAAGAAGCGGAGAAACGACGAAAGAAACGGAGAAACGAAGAAAGAAACGTAGAAACGAAGAAAGAAACGGAGAAACGAACAAAGAAACGGAGAAACGAACAAAGAAACGGAGAAACGAAGAAAGAAACGCAGAAACGAGGAAAGAAACGGAGAAACGAAGAAAGAAACGGAGAAACGGAGAAATAAATGGAGAAACGAAGAAAGAAACGGAGAAACGAACATAGAAACGGAGAAACGAAGAAAGAAGCGGAGAAACGAAGAAAGAAACGGAGAAACGAAGAAAGAAACGGAGAAACGAAGAAAGAAACGGAGAAACGAACAAAGAAACGGAGAAACGAAGAATGAAACGGAGAAACGAACAAAGAAACGGAGAAACGAAGAAAGAAACGGAGAAACGAACAAAGAAACGGAGAAACGAACAAAGAATCGGAGAAACGAAGAAAGTAACGGAGAAACGAAGAAAGAAACGGAGAAATAAATGGAGAAGCGAAGAAATAAACGGAGAAACGAAGAAAGAAACGGAGAAACGGAGAAAGAAACGAAGAAACGAAGAAATAAACGGAGAAACGAAGAAAGACACGAAGAAACGAAAATGAAACGGAGAAACGAAGAAAGACACGAAGAAACGAAAAAAGAAACGGAGAAACAAACAAAGAAACGGAGAAACGAAGAAAGAAACGGAGAAACGAACAAAGAAACGGAGAAACGAAGAAAGAAACGGAGAGACGAAGAAAGAAACGGAGAAACGGAGAAATAAATGGAGAAACGAAGAAAGAAACGGAGAAACGAACATAGAAACGGAGAAACGAAGAATGAAGCGGAGAAACGACGAAAGAAACGGAGAAACGAAGAAAGAAACGGAGAAACGAAGAAAGAAACGGAGAAACGAACAAAGAAACGGAGAAACGAAGAAAGAAACGGAGAAACGAAGAAAGAAACGCAGAAACGAAGAAAGAAACGGAGAAACGAAGAAAGAAACGGAGAAACGGAGAAATAAATGGAGAAACGAAGAAAGAAACGGAGAAACGAACATAGAAACGGAGAAACGAAGAAAGAAGCGGAGAAACGAAGAAAGAAACGGAGAAACGAAGAAAGAAACGGAGAAACGAAGAAAGAAACGGAGAAACGAACAAAGAAACGGAGAAACGAAGAAAGAAACGGAGAAACGAACAAAGAAACGGAGAAACGAAGAAAGAAACGGAGAAACGAAGAAAGAAACGGAGAAACGAAGAAAGAAACGGAGAGACGAAGATAGAAACGGGGAAACGGAGAAATAAATGGAGACACGAAGAAAGAAACGGAGAAACGAACATAGAAACGGAGAAACGAAGAAAGAAGCGGAGAAACGACGAAAGAAACGGAGAAACGAAGAAAGAAACGGAGAAACGAAGAAAGAAACGGAGAAACGAACAAAGAAACGGAGAAACGAAGAAAGAAACGGAGAAACGAAGAAAGAAACGCAGAAACGAAGAAAGAAACGGAGAAACGAAGAAAGAAACGGAGAAACGGAGAAATAAATGGAGAAACGAAGAAAGAAACGGAGAAACGAACATAGAAACGGAGAAACGAAGAAAGACACGAAGAAACGAAAAAAGAAACGGAGAAACAAACAAAGATACGGAGAAACGAAGAAAGAAACGGAGAAACGGAGAAATAAATGGAGAAACGGAGAAACGAAGAAAGGAACGGAGAAACGAAGAAAGAAACGGAGAAACGAAGAAAGAAACGGAGAAACGGAGAAATAAATGGAGAAACGAAGAAAGAAACGGAGAGATGAACATAGAAACAGAGAAACGAAGAAAGAAGCGGAGAAACGACGAAAGAAACGGAGAAACGAACAAAGAAACGGAGAAACGAAGAAAGAAACGGAGAAACGAAGAAAGAAACGCAGAAACGAAGAAAGAAACGGAGAAACGAAGAAAGAAACGGAGAAACGGAGAAATAAATGGAGAAATGAAGAAAGAAACGGAGAAACGAACATAGAAACGGAGAAACGAAGAAAGAAGCGGAGAAACGAAGAAAGAAACGGAGAAACGAAGAAAGAAACGGAGAAACGAAGAAAGAAACGGAGAAACGAACAAAGAAACGGAGAAACGAACAAAGAAACGGAGAAACGAACAAAGAAACGGAGAAACGAACAAAGAAACGGAGAAACGGAGAAATAAATGGAGAAACGGAGAAACGAAGAAAGGAACGGAGAAACGAAGAAAGAAGCGGAGAAACGAAGAAAGAAACGGAGAAACGAAGAAAGAAACGGAGAAACGAAGAAAGAAACGGAGAAACGAACAAGGAAACGGAGAAACGAAGAAAGAAACGGAGAAGCGAACAAAGAAACGGAGAAACGAAGAAAGAAACGGAGAAACGAACAAAGAAACGGAGAAACGAAGAAAGAAACGGAGAAACGGAGAAATAAATGGAGAAGCGAAGAAATAAACGGAGAAACGAAGAAAGAAACGGAGAAACGGAGAAAGAAACGGAGAAACGAAGAAATAAACGGAGAAACGAAGAAAGACACGAAGAAACGAAAAAAGAAACGGACAAACGAACAAAGAAACGGAGAAACGAAGAAAGAAACGGAGAAACGAAGAAATAAACGGAGAAACGAACAAAGAAACGGAGAAACGAAGAAAGAAACGGAGAAACGAACAATGAAACGCAGAAACGAAGAATGAAACGGAGAAACGAAGATATAAACGGAGAAATGAAGAAAGAAACGGAGAAGCAAAGAAAGAATCGGAGAAACGAACAATGAAACGGAGAAACCAAGAAAGAAACGGAGAAACGAAGAATGAAACGGAGAAACAAAGAAAGAAACGGGGAAATAAATGGAGAAACGAAGAAAGAATCGGAGAAGCGAAGAAATAAACGGAGGCACGAAGAAAGAAACAGAGAAACGGAGAAACAAACGGAGAAACGAAGAAATAAACCGAGAAGCGGAGAAAGAAACGGAGAAACGAAGAAAGAAACAGAGAAACGAACAATGAAACGCAGAAACGAAGAATGAAACGGAGAAACGAAGAAATAACCGGAGAAATGAAGAAAGAAACGCAGAAACGGAGAAATAAATGGAGAAACGAAGAAATAAACGGAGAAACGAAGAGAGAAACGGTGAAACAAAGAAAGAAACGGAGAAACGAAGAAAGAAACGGAGGAACGAAGATAGAAACGGAGAAACGAACAAAGAAACGGAGAAACGTAGAAAGAAACGGAGAAACGAAGAAAGAAACGGAGAAACGAACAAAGAAACGGAGGAACGAAGAAAGAAACGGAGAAACGAACAAAGAAACGGAGAAACGAACAAAGAATCGGAGAAACGAACAAAGTAACGGAGAAACGAAGAAAGAAACGGAGAAACGGAGAAAGAAACGGAGGAACGGAGAAACGAAGAAAGGAACGGAGAAACGAAGAAAGAAACGGAGAAACGAAGAAAGAAACGGAGAAACGAAGAAAGAAATGGAGAAACGAAGAAAGAAACGGAGAAACGAGCAAAGAAACGGAGAAACGAAGAAAGAAACGGAGAAACGGAGAAACGGAGAAACGAAGAAAGGATCGGAGAAACGAACAAAGAAATGGAGAAACGAAGAAAGAAACGGAGAAACGAACAAAGAAACGGAGGAACGAACAAAGAAACGGAGAAACGAACAAAGAAACGGAGAAACGAACAAAGAATCGGAGAAACGAACAAAGTAACGGAGAAACGAAGAAAGAAACGAAGAAACGGAGAAATAAATGGAGAAACGGAGAAACGAAGAAAGAAACGGAGAAACGAAGAAAGAAACGGAGAAACGAAGAAATAAACGGAGAAACGAACAAAGAAACGGAGAAACGAAGAAAGAAACGGAGAAACGAACAATGACACGCAGAAACGAAGAATGAAACGGAGAAACGAGGATATAAATGGAGAAATGAAGAAAGAAACGGAGAAGCAAAGAAAGAATCGGAGAAACGAACAAAGAAACGGAGAAATGAAGAAAGAAACGGAGAAACGAAGAATGAAACGGAGAAACGAAGAAAGAAACGGAGAATTAAATGGAGAAACGAAGAAATAAACGGAGAAACGAACAAGGAAACAGAGAAACGAAGAAAGAAACGGAGAAACGAAGAAAGAAACGGAGAAACGAACAAAGAAACGGAGAAACGAACAAAGAAACGGAGAAACGAACAAAGAAACGGAGAAACGAAGAACGAAACGCAGAAACGAAGAAAGAAACGGAGAAACGAAGAAAGAAACGGAGAAACGGAGAAATAAATGGAGAAACGAAGAAAGAAACGGAGAAACGAACATAGAAACGGAGAAACGAAGAAAGACACGAAGAAACGAAAAAAGAAACGGAGAAACAAACAAAGATACGGAGAAACGAAGAAAGAAACGGAGAAACGGAGAAATAAATGGAGAAACGGAGAAACGAAGAAAGGAACGGAGAAACGAAGAAAGAAACGGAGAAACGAAGAAAGAAACGGAGAAACGGAGAAATAAATGGAGAAACGAAGAAAGAAACGGAGAGATGAACATAGAAACAGAGAAACGAAGAAAGAAGCGGAGAAACGAACAAAGAAACGGAGAAACGGAGAAATAAATGGAGAAACGGAGAAACGAAGAAAGGAACGGAGAAACGAAGAAAGAAGCGGAGAAACGAAGAAAGAAACGGAGAAACGAAGAAAGAAACGGAGAAACGAAGAAAGAAACGGAGAAACGAACAAGGAAACGGAGAAACGAAGAAAGAAACGGAGAAACGAACAAAGAAACGGAGAAACGAAGAAAGAAACGGAGAAACGAACAAAGAAACGGAGAAACGAAGAAAGAAACGGAGAAACGGAGAATGAAACGGAGAAACGAAGATATAAACGGAGAAATGAAGAAAGAAACGGAGAAGCAAAGAAAGAATCGGAGAAACGAACAATGAAACGGAGAAACCAAGAAAGAAACGGAGAAACGAAGAATGAAACGGAGAAACAAAGAAAGAAACGGGGAAATAAATGGAGAAACGAAGAAAGAATCGGAGAAGCGAAGAAATAAACGGAGGCACGAAGAAAGAAACAGAGAAACGGAGAAACAAACGGAGAAACGAAGAAATAAACCGAGAAGCGGAGAAAGAAACGGAGAAACGAAGAAAGAAACAGAGAAACGAACAATGAAACGCAGAAACGAAGAATGAAACGGAGAAACGAAGAAATAACCGGAGAAATGAAGAAAGAAACGCAGAAACGGAGAAATAAATGGAGAAACGAAGAAATAAACGGAGAAACGAAGAGAGAAACGGTGAAACAAAGAAAGAAACGGAGAAACGAAGAAAGAAACGGAGGAACGAAGATAGAAACGGAGAAACGAACAAAGAAACGGAGAAACGTAGAAAGAAACGGAGAAACGAAGAAAGAAACGGAGAAACGAACAAAGAAACGGAGGAACGAAGAAAGAAACGGAGAAACGAACAAAGAAACGGAGAAACGAACAAAGAATCGGAGAAACGAACAAAGTAACGGAGAAACGAAGAAAGAAACGGAGAAACGGAGAAAGAAACGGAGGAACGGAGAAACGAAGAAAGGAACGGAGAAACGAAGAAAGAAACGGAGAAACGAAGAAAGAAACGGAGAAACGAAGAAAGAAATGGAGAAACGAAGAAAGAAACGGAGAAACGAGCAAAGAAACGGAGAAACGAAGAAAGAAACGGAGAAACGGAGAAACGGAGAAACGAAGAAAGGATCGGAGAAACGAACAAAGAAATGGAGAAACGAAGAAAGAAACGGAGAAACGAACAAAGAAACGGAGGAACGAAGAAAGAAACGGAGAAACGAACAAAGAAACGGAGAAACGAACAAAGAATCGGAGAAACGAACAAAGTAACGGAGAAACGAAGAAAGAAACGAAGAAACGGAGAAATAAATGGAGAAACGGAGAAACGAAGAAAGGAACGGAGAAACGAAGAAAGAAACGGAGAAACGAAGAAAGAAACGGAGAAACGAAGAAAGAAATGGAGAAACGAAGAAAGAAACGGAGAAACGAAGAAAGAAACGGAGAAACGAAGAAAGAAATGGAGAAACGAAGAAAGAAAAGGAGAAACGAACAATGAAACGCAGAAACGAAGAATGAAACGGAGAAACGAAGATATAAACGGAGAAATGAAGAAAGAAACGGAGAAGCAAAGAAAGAATCGGAGAAACGAACAAAGAAACGGAGAAACGAAGAAAGAAACGGAGAAACGAAGAATGAAACGGAGAAACGAAGAAAGAAACGGAGAATTACATGCAGAAACGAAGAAATAAACGGAGAAACGAACAAGGAAACAGAGAAACGAAGAAAGAAACGGAGAAACGAAGAAAGAAACGGAGAAACGAACAAAGAAACGGAGAAACGAACAAAGAAACGGAGAAACGAAGAAAGAAACGCAGAAACGAAGAAAGAAACGGAGAAACGAAGAAAGAAACGGAGAAACGAACAAAGAAACGGAGAAACGAAGAAAGAAACGGAGAAACGAAGAAATAAACGGAGAAACGAACAAAGAAACGGAGAAACGAAGAAAGAAACGGAGAAACGAACAATGACACGCAGAAACGAAGAATGAAACGGAGAAACGAAGATATAAATGGAGAAATGAAGAAAGAAACGGAGAAGCAAAGAAAGAATCGGAGAAACGAACAAAGAAACGGAGAAATGAAGAAAGAAACGGAGAAACGAAGAATGAAACGGAGAAACGAAGAAAGAAACGGAGAATTAAATGGAGAAACGAAGAAATAAACGGAGAAACGAACAAGGAAACAGAGAAACGAAGAAAGAAACGGAGAAATGAAGAAAGAAACGGAGAAACGAACAAAGAAACGGAGAAACGAACAAAGAAACGGAGAAACGAACAAAGAAACGGAGAAACGAAGAACGAAACGCAGAAACGAAGAAAGAAACGGAGAAACGAAGAAAGAAACGGAGAAACGGGGAAATAAATGGAGAAACGAAGAAAGAAACGGAGAAACGAACATAGAAACGGAGAAACGAAGAAAGAAGCGCAGAAACGAACAAAGAAACGGAGAAACGAAGAAAGAAACGGAGAAACGAACAAAGAAACGGAGAAACGAACAAAGAAACGGAGAAACGAAGAAAGAAACGGAGAAACGAACAAAGAAACGGAGAAACGAAGAAAGAAACGGAGAAACGAAGAAAGAAGCGGAGAAACGAACAAAGAAACGGAGAAACGAAGGAAGAAACGGAGAAACGAAGAAAGAAACGCAGAAACGAAGAAAGAAACGGAGAAACGAAGAAAGAAACGCAGAAGCGAACAAAGAAACGGAGAAACGAAGAAATAAACGGAGAAACGAAGAAAGAAACCCAGAAACGAAGAAAGAAACGGAGAAACGAAGAATGAAACGGAGAAACGAAGAAAGAAACGGAGAAATAAATGGAGAAACGAAGAAATAAACGGAGAAACGAACAAGGAAACAGAGAAACGAACAAAGAAACGGAGAAACGAAGAAAGAAACGGAGAAACGAAGAAAGAAACGGAGAAACGAACAAAGAAACGGAGAAACGAACAAAGAAACGGAGAAACGAACAAAGAAACGGAAAAACGAAGAAAGAAACGGAGAAACGGAGAAATAAATGGAGAAACGGATAAACGAAGAAAGGAACGGAGAAACGAAGAAAGAAACGGAGAAACGAAGAAAGAAACGGAGAAACGAAAAAAGAAACGGAGAAACGAAGAAAGAAACGGAGAAACGAACAAAGAAACGGAGAAACGAAGAAAGAAACGGAGAAACGAACAAAGAAACGGAGAAACGAACAAAGAAACGGAGAAACGAACAAAGAAACGGAAAAACGAAGAAAGAAACGGAGAAACGGAGAAATAAATGGAGAAACGAAGAAATAAACGGAGAAACGAAGAAAGAAACTGAGAAACGGAGAGAGAAACGGAGAAACGAAGAAATAAACGGAGAAACGAAGAAAGACACGAAGAAACGAAGAAAGAAACGGAGAAACGAACAAAGAAACGGAGAAACGAAGAAAGGAACGGAGAAACGAAGAAAGAAACGGAGAAACGAAGAAAGAAACGGAGAAACGAAGAAAGAAACGGAGAAACGAAGGAAGAAACGGAGAAACGAAGAAAGAAATGGAGAAACGAACAAAGAAACGGAGAAACGAAGAAAGAAACGGAGAAACGAACAAAGAAACGGAGAAACGAACAAAGAAACGGAGAAACGAACAAAGAAACGGAAAAACGAAGAAAGAAACGGAGAAACGGAGAAATAAATGGAGAAACGAAGAAAGAAACGGAGAAACGGAGAAATAAATGGAGAAACGAAGAAATAAACGGAGAAACGAAGAGAGAAACGGTGAAACGAAGTAAGAAACGGAGAAACGAAGAAAGAAACGGAGAGACGAACAAAGAAACGGAGAAACGAAGGAAGAAACGGAGAAACGAAGAAAGAAACGCAGAAGCGAACAAAGAAACGGAGAAACGAAGAAATAAACGGAGAAACGAAGAAAGAAACCCAGAAACGAAGAAAGAAACGGAGAAACGAAGAATGAAACGGAGAAACGAAGAAAGAAACGGAGAAATAAATGGAGAAACGAAGAAATAAACGGAGAAACGAACAAGGAAACAGAGAAACGAACAAAGAAACGGAGAAACGAAGAAAGAAACGGAGAAACGAACAAAGAAACGGAGAAACGAAGAAAGAAACGGAGAAACGAAGAAAGAAACGCAGAAACGAAGAAAGAAACGGAGAAACGACGAAAGGAACGGAGAAACGGAGAAATAAATGGAGAAACGAAGAAAGAAACGGAGAAACGAACATAGAAACGGAGAAACGAACAAAGAAACGGAGAAACGAAGAAAGAAACGGGGAAACGAACAAAGAAACGGAGAAACGAAGAAAGAAATGGAGAAACGAACAAAGAAACGGAGAAACGAACAAAGAAACGGAGAAACGAACAAAGAAACGGAAAAACGAAGAAAGAAACGGAGAAACGGAGAAATAAATGGAGAAACGGAGAAACGAAGAAAGGAACGGAGAAACGAAGAAAGAAACGGAGAAACGAAGAAAGAAACGGAGAAACGAAAAAAGAAACGGAGAAACGAAGAAAGAAACGGAGAAACGAACAAAGAAACGGAGAAACGAAGAAAGAAACGGAGAAACGAACAAAGAAACGGAGAAACGAACAAAGAAACGGAGAAACGAACAAAGAAACGGAGAAACGAAGAAAGGAACGGAGAAACGAAGAAAGAAACGCAGAAACGAAGAAAGAAACGGAGAAACGACGAAAGGAAAGGAGAAACCGAGAAATAAATGGAGAAACGAAGAAAGAAACGGAGAAACGAACAAAGAAACGGAGAAACGAAGAAAGAAACGGAGAAACGAACAAAGAAACGGAGAAACGAACAAAGAAACGGAGGAACGGAGAAATAAATGGAGAAACGTAGAAATAAACGGAGAAACGGACAAGGAAACGGAGAAACGAAGAAATAAATGGAGAAACGAAGAAAGAAACGGAGAAACGAACAAAGAAACGGAGAAACGAAGAAAGAAACGGAGAAACGAACAAAGAAACGGAGAAACGAACAAAGAACCGGAGGAACGGAGAAATAAATGGAGAAACGAAGAAATAAACGGAGAAACGGACAAGGAAACGGAGAAACGAAGAAAGAAACGGAGAAACGAACAAAGAAACGGAGAAACGAAGAAAGAAACGGAGAAACGAACAAAGAAACGGAGAAACGAACAAAGAAACGGAGAAACGAACAAAGAAACGGAAAAACGAAGAAAGAAACGGAGAAACGGAGAAATAAATGGAGAAACGGATAAACGAAGAAAGGAACGGAGAAACGAAGAAAGAAACGGAGAAACGAAGAAAGAAACGGAGAAACGAAAAAAGAAACGGAGAAACGAAGAAAGAAACGGAGAAACGAACAAAGAAACGGAGAAACGAAGAAAGAAACGGAGAAACGAACAAAGAAACGGAGAAACGAACAAAGAAATGGAGAAACGAACAAAGAAACGGAAAAACGAAGAAAGAAACGGAGAAACGGAGAAATAAATGGAGAAACGAAGAAATAAACGGAGAAACGAAGAAACAAACGGAGAAACGAAGAAATAAACCGAGAAACGGAGAAAGAAACGGAGAAACGAAGAAAGAAACGGAGAAACGGAGAAATAAATGGAGAAACGAAGAAAGAAACGGAGAAACGAACATAGAAACGGAGAAACGAACAAAGAAACGGAGAAACGAAGAAAGAAACGGGGAAACGAACAAAGAAACGGAGAAACGAAGAAAGAAACGGAGAAACGAACAAAGAAACGGAGAAACGAACAAAGAAACGGAGAAACGAACAAAGAAACGGAAAAACGAAGAAAGAAACGGAGAAACGGAGAAATAAATGGAGATACGGAGAAACGAAGAAAGGAACGGAGAAACGAAGAAAGAAACGGAGAAACGAAGAAAGAAACGGAGAAACGAAAAAAGAAACGGAGAAACGAAGAAAGAAACGGAGAAACGAACAAAGAAACGGAGAAACGAAGAAAGAAACGGAGAAACGAACAAAGAAACGGAGAAACGAACAAAGAAACGGAGAAACGAACAAAGAAACGGAGAAACGAAGAAAGAAACGGAGAAACGAAGAAAGAAACGCAGAAACGAAGAAAGAAACGGAGAAACGAAGAAAGAAACGGGGAAACGAAGAAATAAACGGAGAAACGAAGAAAGAAACAGAGAAACGGAGAAACAAACGGAGAAACGAAGAAATAAACCGAGAAACGGAGAAAGAAACGGAGAAACGAAGAAAGAAACGGAGAAACGGAGAAATAAATGGAGAAACGAAGAAAGAAACGGAGAAACGAAGAAAGAAACGGAGAAACGAACAAAGAAGCGGAGAAACGAAGAAAGAAACGGAGAAACGAAGAAAGAAACGGAGAAACGAAGAAAGAAACGGAGAAATGAACAAAGAAACGGAGAAACGAAGAAAGAAACGGAGAAACGAACAAAGAAACGGAGAAACGAACAAAGAAACGGAGAAACGAAGAAAGAAACGGAGAAACGGAGAAATAAATGGAGAAACGGAGAAACGAAGAAAGGAACGGAGAAACGAAGAAAGAAACGGAGAAACGAAGAAAGAATCGGAGAAACGAACAAAGAAACGGAGAAACGAAGAAAGAAACGGAGAAACGGAGAAACGAAGAAAGAAATGGAGAAACGAACGGAGAAACGGAGAAACGAAGAAAGAAACGGAGAAACGAAGAAATAAACGGAGAAACGAAGAAAGAAACGGAGAAACGAACAAAGAAACGGAGAAACGAACAAAGAAACGGAGGAGCGGAGAAATAAATGGAGAAACGAAGAAATAAACGGAGAAACGAAGAAAGAAACGGAGAAACGAAGAAAGAAACGGAGAAACGAACAAAGAAACGGAGAAACGAACAAAGAAACGGGGAACGGAGAAATAAATGGAGAAACGAAGAAATAAACGGAGAAACGAGCAAGGAAACGGAGAAACGAAGAAAGAAACGGAGAAACCAAGAAAGAAACGAAGAAAGAAACGGAGAGACGAAGAAAGAAACGGAGAAACGAACAAAGAAACGGAGAAACGAACAAAGAAACGGAGAAACAAACAAAGAAACGGAGAAACGAAGAAAGAAACGGAGAAACGGAGAAATAAATGGAGAAACGGAGAAACGAAGAAAGGAACGGGGAAACGTAGAAAGAAACGGAGAAACAGAGAAAGAAACGGAGAAACGAAGAAAGAAACGGAGAAACGAACAAAGAAACGGAGAAACGAACAACGAAACGGAGAAACGAACAAAGAAACGGAGAAACGAACAAAGAAACGGAGAAACGAACAAAGAAACGGAGAAACGAACAAGGAAACGGAGAAACGATGAAAGAAACGGGGAAACGAAGAAATAAACGGAGAAACGAAGAAAGAAACAGAGAAACGGAGAAACAAACGGAGAAACGAAGAAATAAACCGAGAAACGGAGAAAGAAACGGAGAAACAAAGAAAGAAACGGAGAAACGGAGAAATAAACGGAGAAACGAAGAAAGAAACGGAGAAACGAAGATAGAAACGGAGAAACGAACAAAGAAGCGGAGAAACGATGAAAGAAACGGAGAAACGAAGAAAGAAACGGAGAAACGAAGAAAGAAACAGAGAAACGAACAAAGAAACGGAGAAACGAAGAAAGAAACGGAGAAACGAACAAAGAAACGGAGAAACGAACAAAGAAACGGAGAAACGAAGAAAGAAACGGAGAAACGGAGAAATAAATGGAGAAACGGAGAAACGAAGAAAGGAACGGAGAAACGAAGAAAGAAACGGAGAAACGAAGAAAGAAACAGAGAAACGAACAAAGAAACGGCGAAACGAACAAAGAAACGGAGAAACCAACAAAGAAACGGAGAAACGAAGAAAGAAACGCAGAAACGAACAAAGAAACGGAGAAACGAAGAAAGAAATGGAGAAACGAACGGAGAAACGGAGAAACGAAGAAAGAAACGGAGAAACGAACAAAGAAACGGAGAAACGAACAAAGAAACGGAGAAACGAACAAAGAAACGGAGAAACGGAGAAATAAATGGAGAAACGGAGAAACGAAGAAAGGAACGGAGAAACGAAGAAAGAAACGGAGAAACGAAGAAAGAAACAGAGAAACGAACAAAGAAACGGCGAAACGAACAAAGAAACGGAGAAACCAACAAAGAAACGGAGAAACGAAGAAAGAAACGCAGAAACGAACAAAGAAACGGAGAAACGAAGAAAGAAACGGAGAAACGAAGAAAGAAACGGAGAAACGGAGAAACGAAGAAAGAATCGGAGAAACGAACAAAGAAACGGAGAAACGAAGAAAGAAACGGAGAAACGGAGAAACGAAGAAAGAAATGGAGAAACGAACGGAGAAACGGAGAAACGAAGAAAGAAACGGAGAAACGAAGAAATAAACGGAGAAACGAACAAAGAAACGGAGAAACGAACAAAGAAACGGAGAAACGAACAAAGAAACGGAGAAACGGAGAAATAAATGGAGAAACGGAGAAACGAAGAAAGGAACGGAGAAACGAAGAAAGAAACGGAGAAACGAAGAAAGAATCGGAGAAACGAACAAAGAAACGGAGAAACGAAGAAAGAAACGGAGAAACGGAGAAACGAAGAAAGGAACGGAGAAACGAAGAAAGAAACGGAGAAACGAAGAAAGAATCGGAGAAACGAACAAAGAAACGGAGAAACGAAGAAAGAAACGGAGAAACGGAGAAACGAAGAAAGAAATGGAGAAACGAACGGAGAAACGGAGAAACGAAGAAAGAAACGGAGAAACGAAGAAATAAACGGAGAAACGAAGAAAGAAACGGAGAAACGAACAAAGAAACGGAGAAACGAACAAAGAATCGGAGGAGCGGAGAAATAAATTGAGAAACGAAGAAATAAACGGAAAAACGGACAAGGAAACGGAGAAACGAAGAAAGAAACGGAGAAACGAAGAAAGAAATGGAGAAACGAACGAAGAAACGGAGAAAAGAAGAAAGAGACGGAGAAACGAAGAAAGAAACGGAGAAACGGAGAAGTAAATGGAGAAACGAAGAAATAAACGGAGAAGCGAACAATGAAACGCAGAAACGAAGAATGAAACGGAGAAACGAAGAAATAAACGGAGAAACGAAGAAAGAAACGGAGAAACGAAGAAAGAAACGGGGAAATAAATGGAGAAGCGAAGAAATAAACGGAGAAACGAAGAAAGAAACGGAGAAACGAAGAAATAAACGGAGAAACGAAGAAATAAACGGAGAAACGAACAAAGAAACGGAGAAACGAAGAAAGAAACGGAGAAGCGAACAATGAAACGCAGAAACGAAGAATGAAACGGAGAAACGAAGAAATAAACGGAGAAACGAAGAAAGAAACGGAGAAACGAAGAAAGAAACGGAGAAACGAAGAAAGAAACGGGGAAACGAAGAAAGAAACGGAGAAACGAAGAAATAAACGGAGAAACGAAGAAAGACACGAAGAAACGAAGAAAGAAACGGGGAAACGAAGAAAGAAACGGAGAAACGAAGAAATAAACGGAGAAACGAAGAAAGACACGAAGAAACGAAGAAAGAAACGAAGAAACGAACAAAGAAACGGAGAAACGAACAAGGAAACGGAGAAACGAAGAAAGAAACGGAGAAACGAAGAAAGAAACGGAGAAACGAAGAAAGAAACGGAGAAACGAAGAAAGAAACGGAGAAACGAAGAAAGAAACGGAGAAACGAAGAAAGAAACGGAGAAACGAAGAAAGAAACGGAGAAACGAAGAAAGAAACGGAGAAACGAAGAAAGAAACGGAGAAACGAAGAAAGAAACGGAGAAACGAAGAAACAAACGGAGAAACGAAGAAAGAAACGGAGAAATAAATGGAGAAACGAAGAAATAAACCGAGAAACGGAAAAAGAAACGGAGAAAAGAAGAAAGAGACGGAGAAACGAAGAAAGAAACGGAGAAACGGAGAAGTAAATGGAGAAACGAAGAAAGAAACGGAGAAACGAAAAAAGAAACGGAGAAACGAAGAAACAAACGGATAAACGAAGAAAGAAACGGAGAAATAAATGGAGAAACGAAGAAATAAACCGAGAAACGGAAAAAGAAACGGAGAAAAGAAGAAAGAGACGGAGAAACGAAGAAAGAAACGGAGAAACGGAGAAGTAAATGGAGAAACGAAGAAATAAACGGAGAAACGAAGAAAGAAACGGAGAAACGAAGAAAGAAACGGGGAAATAAATGGAGAAGCGAAGAAATAAACGGAGAAACGAAGAAAGAAACGGAGAAACGAAGAAATAAACGGAGAAACGAAGAAATAAACGGAGAAACGAACAAAGAAACGGAGAAACGAAGAAAGAAACGGAGAAGCGAACAATGAAACGCAGAAACGAAGAATGAAACGGAGAAACGAAGAAATAAACGGAGAAACGAAGAAAGAAACGGAGAAACGAAGAAAGAAACGGAGAAACGAAGAAAGAAACGGGGAAACGAAGAAAGAAACGGAGAAACGAAGAAATAAACGGAGAAACGAAGAAAGACACGAAGAAACGAAGAAAGAAACGGGGAAACGAAGAAAGAAACGGAGAAACGAAGAAATAAACGGAGAAACGAAGAAAGACACGAAGAAACGAAGAAAGAAACGAAGAAACGAACAAAGAAACGGAGAAACGAACAAGGAAACGGAGAAACGAAGAAAGAAACGGAGAAACGAAGAAAGAAACGGAGAAACGAAGAAAGAAACGGAGAAACGAAGAAAGAAACGGAGAAACGAAGAAAGAAACGGAGAAACGAAGAAAGAAACGGAGAAACGAAGAAAGAAACGGAGAAACGAAGAAAGAAACGGAGAAACGAAGAAAGAAACGGAGAAACGAAGAAAGAAACGGAGAAACGAAGAAAGAAACGGAGAAACGAAGAAACAAACGGAGAAACGAAGAAAGAAACGGAGAAATAAATGGAGAAACGAAGAAATAAACCGAGAAACGGAAAAAGAAACGGAGAAAAGAAGAAAGAGACGGAGAAACGAAGAAAGAAACGGAGAAACGGAGAAGTAAATGGAGAAACGAAGAAATAAACGGAGTAACGAAGAAAGAAACGGAGAAACGGAGAAACGAAGAAAGAAACGAAGATACGAACAAAGAAACGGAGAAACGAACAACGAAACGGAGAAACGAAGAAAGAAACGGGGAAACGAAGAAAGGAACGGAGAAACGAAGAAAGGAACGGAGAAACGAAGAAAGAAACGGAGATACGAACAAAGAAACGGAGAAACGAAGAAAGAAACGGAGAAACGAAGAAAAAGACGGAGAAACGTAGAAAGAGACGGAGATACGAACAAAGAAACGCAGAAACGAAGAATGAAACGGAGAAACGAAGAAACAAACGGAGAAACGAAGAAAGAAACGGAGAAATAAATGGAGAAACGAAGAAATAAACCGAGAAACGGAAAAAGAAACGGAGAAAAGAAGAAAGAGACGGAGAAACGAAGAAAGAAACGGAGAAACGAAGAAACAAACGGAGAAACGAAGAAAGAAACGGAGAAATAAATGGAGAAACGAAGAAATAAACCGAGAAACGGAAAAAGAAACGGAGAAAAGAAGAAAGAGACGGAGAAACGAAGAAAGAAACGGAGAAACGGAGAAGTAAATGGAGAAACGAAGAAATAAACGGAGTAACGAAGAAAGAAACGGAGAAACGGAGAAACGAAGAAAGAAACGAAGATACGAACAAAGAAACGGAGAAACGAACAACGAAACGGAGAAACGAAGAAAGAAACGGGGAAACGAAGAAAGGAACGGAGAAACGAAGAAAGGAACGGAGAAACGAAGAAAGAAACGGAGATACGAACAAAGAAACGGAGAAACGAAGACAGAAACGGAGAAACGAAGAAAAAGACGGAGAAACGTAGAAAGAGACGGAGATACGAACAAAGAAACGCAGAAACGAAGAATGAAACGGAGAAACGAAGAAATGAACGGAGAAATGAGGAAGGAAACGGAGAAACAAAGAAAGGAACGGAGAAACGAAGAAAGAAACGGAGAAACGAAGAAAGAAATGGAGAAACGAACGAAGAAACGGAGAAACGAAGAAAGAAACGGAGAAACGAAGAAAGAAACGGAGAAACGAAGAAAGAAACGGAGAAACGAAGAAAAAGACGGAGAAACGTAGAAAGAGACGGAGATACGAACAAAGAAACGCAGAAACGAAGAATGAAACGGAGAAACGAAGAAATGAACGGAGAAATGAGGAAGGAAACGGAGAAACGAAGAAAGAAACGGAGAAGCGAACAATGAAACGCAGAAACGAAGAATGAAACGGAGAAACGAAGAAATAAACGGAGAAACGAAGAAAGAAACGGAGAAACGAAGAAAGAAACGGAGAAACGAAGAAAGAAACGGGGAAACGAAGAAAGAAACGGAGAAACGAAGAAATAAACGGAGAAACGAAGAAAGACACGAAGAAACGAAGAAAGAAACGAAGAAACGAACAAAGAAACGGAGAAACGAACAAGGAAACGGAGAAACGAAGAAAGAAACGGAGAAACGAAGAAAGAAACGGAGAAACGAAGAAAGAAACGGAGAAACGAAGAAAGAAACGGAGAAACGAAGAAAGAAACGGAGAAACGAAGAAAGAAACGGAGAAACGAAGAAACAAACGGAGAAACGAAGAAAGAAACGGAGAAATAAATGGAGAAACGAAGAAATAAACCGAGAAACGGAAAAAGAAACGGAGAAAAGAAGAAAGAGACGGAGAAACGAAGAAAGAAACGGAGAAACGGAGAAGTAAATGGAGAAACGAAGAAATAAACGGAGTAACGAAGAAAGAAACGGAGAAACGGAGAAACGAAGAAAGAAACGAAGATACGAAAAAAGAAACGGAGAAACGAACAACGAAACGGAGAAACGAAGAAAGAAACGGGGAAACGAAGAAAGGAACGGAGAAACGAAGAAAGGAACGGAGAAACGAAGAAAGAAACGGAGATACGAAGAAAGAAACGGAGAAACGAAGAAAGAAACGGAGAAACGAAGAAAAAGACGGAGAAACGTAGAAAGAGACGGAGATACGAACAAAGAAACGCAGAAACGAAGAATGAAACGGAGAAACGAAGAAATGAACGGAGAAATGAGGAAGGAAACGGAGAAACAAAGAAAGGAACGGAGAAACGAAGAAAGAAACGGAGAAACGAAGAAAGAAATGGAGAAACGAACGATGAAACGGAGAAACGAAGAAAGAAACGGAGAAACGAACAAAGAAACGGAGAAACGAACAAAGAAACGGAGAAACGAACAAAGAAACGGAGAAACGAACAAAGAAACGGAGGAACGGAGAAATAAATGGAGAAACGAAGAAATAAACGGAGAAACGAACAAGGAAACGGAGAAACGAAGAAAGAAACGGGGATACCAAGAAAGAAACGAAGAAAGAAACGGAGAAACGAACAAAGAAACGGAGAAACGAACAAAGAAACGGAGAAACGAACAAAGAAACGGAGGAACGGAGAAATAAATGGAGAAGCGAAGAAATAAACGGAGAAACGAAGAAAGAAACGGAGAAACGAAGAAAGAAACCGAGAAACGAAGAAAGAAACGGAGAAACGAAGAAAGAAACGGAGAAACGAAGAAAGAGATGGAGAAACGAAGAAAGAAACGGAGAAACGGAGAAATAAATGGAGAAACGAAGAAATAAACCGAAAAACGGAAAAAGAAACGGAGAAACGAAGAAAGAGACGGAGAAACGAAGAAAGAAACGGAGAAATGGAGAAATAAATGGAGAAACGAGGAAATAAACAGAGAAACGAAGAAAGAAACGGAGAAACGGAGAAAGAAACGGAGAAACGAAGAAATAAACGGAGAAACGAAGAAAGACACGAAGAAACGAAGAAAGAAACGGAGAAACGAACAAAGAAACGGAGAAACGAACAAAGAAACGGAGAAACGAGCAAAGAAACGGAGGAACGGAGAAGTGAATGGAGAAGCGAAGAAATAAACGGAGAAACGAAGAAAGAAACGGAGAAACGAACAATGAAACGCAGAAACGAAGAATGAAACGGACAAACGAAGAAATAAACGGAGAAACGAAGAAAGAAACGGAGAAACGAAGAAAGAAACGGAGAAACGAAGAAAGAAACGGGGAAACGAAGAAAGAAACGGACAAACGAAGAAATAAACGGAGAAATGAAGAAAGAAACGGAGAAAGAAACGGTGAAACGAAGAAATAAACGGAGAAACGAAGAAAGAAACGGAGAAATAAATGGAGAAACGAAGAAATAAACCGAAAAACGGAAAAAGAAACGGAGAAACGAAGAAAGAGACGGAGAAACGAAGAAAGAAACGGAGAAACGGAGAAATAAATGGAGATACGAAGAAATAAACGGAGAAACGAAGAATGAAACGGACAAACGAAGAAATAAACGGAGAAATGAAGAAAGAAACGGAGAAAGAAACGGTGAAACGAAGAAATAAACGGAGAAACGAAGAATGAAACGGAGAAACGAAGAAAGAAACGGAGAAACGAACAATGAAACGCAGAAACGAAGAATGAAACGGAGAAACGGAGAAATAAATGGAGATACGAAGAAATAAACGGAGAAACGAAGAATGAAACGGACAAACGAAGAAATAAACGGAGAAATGAAGAAAGAAACGGAGAAAGAAACGGAGAAACGAAGAAATAAACCGAGAAACGGAGAAAGAAACGGAGAAACGAAGAAAGAAACAGAGAAACGAACAATGAAACGCAGAAACGAAGAATGAAACGGAGAAACGAAGAAATAAACGGAGAAACGAAGAAAGAAACGGAGAAACGAAGAAAGAAACGGAGAACCGAAGAAAGAAACGGGGAAACGAAGAAAGAAACGGAGAAACGAAGAAATAAACGGAGAAACGAAGAAAGACACGAAGAAACGAAGAAAGAAACGGAGAAATAAATGGAGAAACGAAGAAAGACACGAAGAAACGAAGAAAGAAACGGAGAAATAAATGGAGAAACGAAGAAATAAACCGAAAAACGGAAAAAGAAACGGAGAAAAGAAGAAAGAGACGGAGAAACGAAGAAAGAAACGGAGAAACGGAGAAGTAAATGGAGAAACGAAGAAATAAACGGAGTAACGAAGAAAGAAACGGAGAAACGGAGAAACGAAGAAAGAAACGAAGATACGAACAAAGAAACGGAGAAACGAACAACGAAACGGAGAAACGAAGAAAGAAACGGGGAAACGAAGAAAGGAGCGGAGAAACGAAGAAAGGAACGGAGAAACGAAGAAAGAAACGGAGATACGAACAAAGAAACGGAGAAACGAAGAAAGAAACGGAGAAACGAAGAAAAAGACGGAGAAACGTAGAAAGAAACGGAGATACGAACAAAGAAACGCAGAAACGAAGAATGAAACGGAGAAACGAAGAAATGAACGGAGAAATGAGGAAGGAAACGGAGAAACAAAGAAAGGAACGGAGAAACGAAGAAAGAAACGGAGAAACGAAGAAAGAAATGGAGAAACGAACGAAGAAACGGAGAAACGAAGAAAGAAACGGAGAAACGAACAAAGAAACGGAGAAACGAAGAAAGAAACGGAGAAACGAACAAAGAAACGGAGAAACGAACAAAGAAACGGAGGAACGGAGAAATAAATGGAGAAACGAAGAAATAAACGGAGAAACGAACAAGGAAACGGAGAAACGAAGAAAGAAACGGAGATACCAAGAAAGAAACGAAGAAAGAAACGGAGAAACGAACAAAGAAACGGAGAAACGAACAAAGAAACGGAGGAACGGAGAAATAAATGGAGAAGCGAAGAAATAAACGGAGAAACGAAGAAAGAAACGGAGAAACGAAGAAAGAAACGGAGAAACGAACAAAGAAACGGAGAAACGAACAAAGAAACGGAGGAACGGAGAAACAAATGCAGAAGCGAAGAAATAAACGGAGAAACGAAGAAAGAAATGGAGAAACGAAGAAATAAACGGAGAAACGAAGAAATAAACGGAGAAACGAACAAAGAAACGGAGAAACGAACAAAGAAACGGAGAAGCGAACAATGAAACGCAGAAACGAAGAATGAAACGGAGAAACGAAGAAATAAACGGAGAAACGAAGAAAGAAACGGAGAAACGAAGAAAGAAACGGAGAAACGAAGAAAGAAACGGGGAAACGAAGAAAGAAACGGAGAAACGAAGAAATAAACGGAGAAACGAAGAAAGACACGAAGAAACGAAGAAATAAACGGAGAAACGAAGAAAGAAACGGAGAAACGAAGAAAGAAACCGAGAAACGAAGAAAGAAACGGAGAAACGAAGAAAGAAACGGAGAAACGAAGAAAGAGATGGAGAAACGAAGAAAGAAACGGAGAAACGGAGAAATAAATGGAGAAACGAAGAAATAAACCGAAAAACGGAAAAAGAAACGGAGAAACGAAGAAAGAGACGGAGAAACGAAGAAAGAAACGGAGAAATGGAGAAATAAATGGAGAAACGAGGAAATAAACAGAGAAACGAAGAAAGAAACGGAGAAACGGAGAAAGAAACGGAGAAACGAAGAAATAAACGGAGAAACGAAGAAAGACACGAAGAAACGAAGAAAGAAACGGAGAAACGAACAAAGAAACGGAGAAACGAACAAAGAAACGGAGAAACGAGCAAAGAAACGGAGGAACGGAGAAGTGAATGGAGAAGCGAAGAAATAAACGGAGAAACGAAGAAAGAAACGGAGAAACGAACAATGAAACGCAGAAACGAAGAATGAAACGGACAAACGAAGAAATAAACGGAGAAACGAAGAAAGAAACGGAGAAACGAAGAAAGAAACGGAGAAACGAAGAAAGAAACGGGGAAACGAAGAAAGAAACGGACAAACGAAGAAATAAACGGAGAAATGAAGAAAGAAACGGAGAAAGAAACGGTGAAACGAAGAAATAAACGGAGAAACGAAGAAAGAAACGGAGAAATAAATGGAGAAACGAAGAAATAAACCGAAAAACGGAAAAAGAAACGGAGAAACGAAGAAAGAGACGGAGAAACGAAGAAAGAAACGGAGAAACGGAGAAATAAATGGAGATACGAAGAAATAAACGGAGAAACGAAGAATGAAACGGACAAACGAAGAAATAAACGGAGAAATGAAGAAAGAAACGGAGAAAGAAACGGTGAAACGAAGAAATAAACGGAGAAACGAAGAATGAAACGGAGAAACGAAGAAAGAAACGGAGAAACGAACAATGAAACGCAGAAACGAAGAATGAAACGGAGAAACGGAGAAATAAATGGAGATACGAAGAAATAAACGGAGAAACGAAGAATGAAACGGACAAACGAAGAAATAAACGGAGAAATGAAGAAAGAAACGGAGAAAGAAACGGAGAAACGAAGAAATAAACCGAGAAACGGAGAAAGAAACGGAGAAACGAAGAAAGAAACAGAGAAACGAACAATGAAACGCAGAAACGAAGAATGAAACGGAGAAACGAAGAAATAAACGGAGAAACGAAGAAAGAAACGGAGAAACGAAGAAAGAAACGGAGAACCGAAGAAAGAAACGGGGAAACGAAGAAAGAAACGGAGAAACGAAGAAATAAACGGAGAAACGAAGAAAGACACGAAGAAACGAAGAAAGAAACGGAGAAATAAATGGAGAAACGAAGAAAGACACGAAGAAACGAAGAAAGAAACGGAGAAATAAATGGAGAAACGAAGAAATAAACCGAAAAACGGAAAAAGAAACGGAGAAAAGAAGAAATAAACGGAGAAACGAAGAATGAAACGGACAAACGAAGAAATAAACGGAGAACCGAAGAAAGAAACGGGGAAACGAAGAAAGAAACGGAGAAACGAAGAAATAAACGGAGAAACGAAGAAAGACACGAAGAAACGAAGAAAGAAACGGAGAAATAAATGGAGAAACGAAGAAAGACACGAAGAAACGAAGAAAGAAACGGAGAAATAAATGGAGAAACGAAGAAATAAACCGAAAAACGGAAAAAGAAACGGAGAAAAGAAGAAAGAGACGGAGAAACGAAGAAAGAAACGGAGAAACGGAGAAGTAAATGGAGAAACGAAGAAATAAACGGAGTAACGAAGAAAGAAACGGAGAAACGGAGAAACGAAGAAAGAAACGAAGATACGAACAAAGAAACGGAGAAACGAACAACGAAACGGAGAAACGAAGAAAGAAACGGGGAAACGAAGAAAGGAGCGGAGAAACGAAGAAAGGAACGGAGAAACGAAGAAAGAAACGGAGATACGAACAAAGAAACGGAGAAACGAAGAAAGAAACGGAGAAACGAAGAAAAAGACGGAGAAACGTAGAAAGAAACGGAGATACGAACAAAGAAACGCAGAAACGAAGAATGAAACGGAGAAACGAAGAAATGAACGGAGAAATGAGGAAGGAAACGGAGAAACAAAGAAAGGAACGGAGAAACGAAGAAAGAAACGGAGAAACGAAGAAAGAAATGGAGAAACGAACGAAGAAACGGAGAAACGAAGAAAGAAACGGAGAAACGAACAAAGAAACGGAGAAACGAAGAAAGAAACGGAGAAACGAACAAAGAAACGGAGAAACGAACAAAGAAACGGAGGAACGGAGAAATAAATGGAGAAAAGAAGAAATAAACGGAGAAACGAACAAGGAAACGGAGAAACGAAGAAAGAAACGGAGATACCAAGAAAGAAACGAAGAAAGAAACGAAGAAACGAACAAAGAAACGGAGAAACGAACAAAGAAACGGAGGAACGGAGAAATAAATGGAGAAGCGAAGAAATAAACGGAGAAACGAAGAAAGAAACGGAGAAACGAAGAAAGAAACGGAGAAACGAACAAAGAAACGGAGAAACGAACAAAGAAACGGAGGAACGGAGAAACAAATGCAGAAGCGAAGAAATAAACGGAGAAACGAAGAAAGAAATGGAGAAACGAAGAAATAAACGGAGAAACGAAGAAATAAACGGAGAAACGAACAAAGAAACGGAGAAACGAAGAAAGAAACGGAGAAGCGAACAATGAAACGCAGAAACGAAGAATGAAACGGAGAAACGAAGAAATAAACGGAGAAACGAAGAAAGAAACGGAGAAACGAAGAAAGAAACGGAGAAACGAAGAAAGAAACGGGGAAACGAAGAAAGAAACGGAGAAACGAAGAAATAAACGGAGAAACGAAGAAAGACACGAAGAAACGAAGAAAGAAACGAAGAAACGAACAAAGAAACGGAGAAACGAACAAGGAAACGGAGAAACGAAGAAAGAAACGGGGAAACGAGCAAAGAAACGGAGGAACGGAGAAATAAATGGAGAAGCGAAGAAATAAACGGAGAAACGACGAAAGAAACGGAGAAACGAAGAAAGAAACGGAGAAACGAAGAAAGAAACGGAGAAACGAAGAAAGAAACGGAGAAACGAAGAAAGAAACGGAGAAGCGAAGAAAGAAACGGAGAAACGAAGAAAGAAACGGAGAAACGAAGAAACAAACGGAGAAACGAAGAAAGAAACGGAGAAATAAATGGAGAAACGAAGAAATAAACCGAGAAACGGAAAAAGAAACGGAGAAAAGAAGAAAGAGACGGAGAAACGAAGAAAGAAACGGAGAAACGGAGAAGTAAATGGAGAAACGAAGAAATAAACGGAGTAACGAAGAAAGAAACGGAGAAACGGAGAAACGAAGAAAGAAACGAAGATACGAACAAAGAAACGGAGAAACGAACAACGAAACGGAGAAACGAAGAAAGAAACGGGGAAACGAAGAAAGGAACGGAGAAACGAAGAAAGGAACGGAGAAACGAAGAAAGAAACGGAGATACGAACAAAGAAACGGAGAAACGAAGAAAGAAACGGAGAAACCAAGAAAAAGACGGAGAAACGTAGAAAGAAACGGAGATACGAACAAAGAAACGCAGAAACGAAGAATGAAACGGAGAAACGAAGAAATGAACGGAGAAATGAGGAAGGAAACGGAGAAACAAAGAAAGGAACGGAGAAACGAAGAAAGAAACGGAGAAACGAAGAAAGAAATGGAGAAACGAACGAAGAAACGGAGAAACGAAGAAAGACACGGAGAAACGAACAAAGAAACGGAGAAACGAACAAAGAAACGGAGAAACGAACAAAGAAACGGAGAAACGAACAAAGAAACGGAGGAACGGAGAAATAAATGGAGAAACGAAGAAATAAACGGAGAAACGAACAAGGAAACGGAGAAACGAAGAAAGAAACGGAGATACCAAGAAAGAAACGAAGAAAGAAACGGAGAAACGAACAAAGAAACGGAGAAACGAACAAAGAAACGGAGAAACGAACAAAGAAACGGAGAAACTAACAAAGAAACGGAGGAACGGAGAAATAAATGGAGAAGCGAAGAAATAAACGGAGAAACGAAGAAAGAAACGGAGAAACGAAGAAAGAAACCGAGAAACGAAGAAAGAAACGGAGAAACGAAGAAAGAAACGGAGAAACGAAGAAAGAGATGGAGAAACGAAGAAAGAAACGGAGAAATAAATGGAGAAACGAAGAAATAAACCGAAAAACGGAAAAAGAAACGGAGAAACGAAGAAAGAGACGGAGAAACGAAGAAAGAAACGGAGAAACGGAGAAATAAATGGAGAAACGAGGAAATAAACGGAGAAACGAAGAAAGAAACGGAGAAACGGAGAAAGAAACGGAGAAACGAAGAAATAAACGGAGAAACGAAGAAAGACACGAAGAAACGAAGAAAGAAACGGAGAAACGAACAAAGAAACGGAGAAACGAACAAAGAAACGGAGAAACGAACAAAGAAACGGAGGAACGGAGAAGTGAATGGAGAAGCGAAGAAATAAACGGAGAAACGAAGAAAGAAACGGAGAAACGAACAATGAAACGCAGAAACGAAGAATGAAACGGACAAACGAAGAAATAAACGGAGAAACGAAGAAAGAAACGGAGAAACGAAGAAAGAAACGGAGAAACGAAGAAAGAAACGGGGAAACGAAGAAAGAAACGGACAAACGGAGAAATAAACGGAGAAATGAAGAAAGAAACGGAGAAAGAAACGGTGAAACGAAGAAATAAACGGAGAAACGAAGAAAGAAACGGAGAAATAAATGGAGAAACGAAGAAATAAACCGAAAAACGGAAAAAGAAACGGAGAAACGAAGAAAGAGACGGAGAAACGAAGAAAGAAACGGAGAAACGGAGAAATAAATGGAGATACGAAGAAATAAACGGAGAAACGAAGAATGAAACGGACAAACGAAGAAATAAACGGAGAAATGAAGAAAGAAACGGAGAAAGAAACGGTGAAACGAAGAAATAAACGGAGAAACGAAGAATGAAACGGAGAAACGAAGAAAGAAACGGAGAAACGAAGAAAGAAACGGGGAAACGAAGAAAGAAACAAAGAAACGGAGAAAGAAACGGAGAAACGAAGAAATAAACCGAGAAACGGAGAAAGAAACGGAGAAACGAAGAAAGAAACAGAGAAACGAACAATGAAACGCAGAAACGAAGAATGAAACGGAGAAACGAAGAAATAAACGGAGAAACGAAGAAAGAAACGGAGAAACGAAGAAAGAAACGGAGAAACGAAGAAAGAAACGGGGAAACGAAGAAAGAAACGGAGAAACGAAGAAATAAACGGAGAAACGAAGAAAGACACGAAGAAACGAAGAAAGAAACGAAGAAACGAACAAAGAAACGGAGAAACGAACAAGGAAACGGAGAAACGAAGAAAGAAACGGGGAAACGAGCAAAGAAACGGAGGAACGGAGAAATAAATGGAGAAGCGAAGAAATAAACGGAGAAACGAAGAAAGAAACGGAGAAACGAAGAAAGAAACGGAGAAACGAAGAAAGAAACGGAGAAACGAAGAAAGAAACGGAGAAACGAAGAAAGAAACGGAGAAGCGAAGAAAGAAACGGAGAAACGAAGAAAGAAACGGAGAAACGAAGAAACAAACGGAGAAACGAAGAAAGAAACGGAGAAATAAATGGAGAAACGAAGAAATAAACCGAGAAACGGAAAAAGAAACGGAGAAAAGAAGAAAGAGACGGAGAAACGAAGAAAGAAACGGAGAAACGGAGAAGTAAATGGAGAAACGAAGACAGAAACGGAGGAACGGAGAAATAAATGGAGAAACGAACAAAGAAACGGAGAAACGAAGAAAGAAACGGAGAAACGAAGGAAGAAACGGAGAAACGAAGAAAGAAACGGAGAAACGGAGAAATAAATGGAGAAACGAAGAAATAAATGGAGAAACGAAGAAATAAATGGAGAAACGAACAAAGAAACGGAGAAACGAAGAAAGAAACGGAGAAACGAAGGAAGAAACGGAGAAACGAAGAAAGAAACGGAGAAACGGAGAAATAAATGGAGAAACGAAGAAATAAATGGAGAAACGAAGAAATAAATGGAGAAACGAACAAAGAAACGGAGAAACGAAGAAAGAAACGGAGAAACGAAGGAAGAAACGGAGAAACGAAGAAAGAAACGGAGAAACGAGGAATGAAACGGAGAAACGAACAAAGAAACGGAGAAACGAACAAAGAAACGGAGAAATAAATGGAGAAACGAAGAAATAAACGGAGAAATGAACAAGGAAACGGAGAAACGAAGAAACAAACGGAGAGACGTAGAGAGAAACGGAGAAACAAAGAAAGAAACGGAGATATGAACAAAGAAACGGAGAAACGAAGACAGAAACGGAGTAACGAAAAAAGAAACGGAGAAACGAAGAAAGAAACGGAGAAACGAAGAAAGAAACGCCGAAACGAAAAAAAGAACGGAGATACGAAGAAAGAAATGGAGAAACGAACAAAGAAACGGAGAAACGAACAAAGAAACGGAGAAACGAACGAAGAATCGGAGAAACGAACAAAGAAACGGAGAAACGAACAAAGAAACGGACAAACGGAGAAATAAATGGAGAAACGAAGAAATAAATGGAGAAACGAACAAAGAAACGGAGAAACGAAGAAAGAAACGGAGAAACGAAGGAAGAAACGGAGAAACGAAGAAAGAAACGGAGAAACGAGGAATGAAACGGAGAAACGAACAAAGAAACGGAGAAACGAACAAAGAAACGGAGAAATAAATGGAGAAACGAAGAAATAAACGGAGAAATGAACAAGGAAACGGAGAAACGAAGAAACAAACGGAGAGACGTAGAGAGAAACGGAGAAACGAAGAAAGAAACGGAGATATGAACAAGGAAACGGAGAAACGAAGAAAGAAACGGAGATAGGAACAAAGAAACGGAGAAACGAAGAAAGAAACGGAGAAACGAAGACAGAAACGGAGGAACGGGAAATAAATGGAGAAACCAAGAAATAAACGGAGAAGCGAAGAAATAATCGGAGAAACGAAGAAAGAAACGGAGAAACGAAGAAAGAAACGGAGAGAAGAAAGAAACGGAGAAACGAAGACAGAAACGGAGAAACGAACATAGAAACGGAGAAACGAAGAAAGAAACGGAGAAACGAAGAAAGAAACGCAGAAACGAAGAAAAGAACGGAGATACGAAGAAAGAAATGGAGAAACGAACAAAGAATCGGAGAAACGAAGAAAGAAACGGAGAAATAAATGGAGAAACGAAGAAATAAACGGAGAAACGAACAAGGAAACGGAGAAACGAAGAAAGAAACGGAGAAACGAAGAAAAAAACGGAGAAACGTAGAAAGAAACGGAGATACGAACAAAGACACGGAGAAACGAAGAAAGAAACGGAGAAATAAATGGAGAAACGTAGAAATAAACCGAGAAACGGAAAAAGAAACGGAGAAACGAACAAAGAAACGGAGAAACGAAGAAAGAAACGGAGAAACGGAGAAATAAATGGAGAAACGAAGAAATAAACGGAGAAACGAAGAAAGAAACGGAGAAACGAAGAAAGAAACGGAGAAATAAATGGAGAAACGAAGAAATAAACGTAGAAACGAACAAAGAAACGGAGAAACGAAGGAAGAAACGGAGAAACGAAAAAAGAAACATAGAAACGAACAAAGAAACGGAGAAACGAAGAAAGAAACGGAGAAACGGAGAAATAAATGGAGAAACGGAGAAACGATGAAAGAATCGGAGAAACGAAGAAAGAAACGAAGAAACGAAGAAAGAAACGGAGAAATAAATGGAGAAACGAATAAATAAACGGAGAAACGAACAAGGAAACGGAGAAACGAAGAAAGAAACGGAGAAACGAAGAAAGAAACGGAGAAACGAAGACAGAAACGGAGGAACGGAGAAATAAATGGAGAAACCAAGAAATATACGGAGAAACGAAGAAACAAACAGAGAAACGGACAAAGAAGCGGAGAAACGAAGAAAGAAACGGTGTAACGAAGAAAGAAACGAAGAAACGAAGAAAGAAACGGAGAAATAAATGGAGAAACGAAGAAATAAACGGAGAAATGAACAAGGAATCGGAGAAACGAAGAAAGAGACGGAGAAACGAAGAATGAAACGAAGAAAGAAACGGAGAAACGAACAAAGAAACGAAGAAACGAACAAAGAAACGGAGAAACGATCAAAGAAACGGAGAAACGGTGAAATAAATGGAGAAACGAAGAAACAAACAGAGAAACGGACAAAGAAACGGACAAACGAAGAAAGAAACGGAGAAACGAAGAAAGGAACGGAGAAACGAAGGAAGAAACGGAGAAACGAACAAAGAAACGGAGAAACGAACAAAGAAACGGAGAAACGAAGAAAGTAACGGAGAAACGAAGAAAGAAACGGAGAAACGAACAAAGAAACGGAGAAACGAAGAAAGAAACGGAGAAACGAAGAAAGAAACGCAGAAACGAAGAAAGAAACGGAGAAACGAAGAAAGAAACGGAGAAACGAGGAATGAAACGGAGAAACGAACAAAGAAACGGAGAAACGAAGAAAGAAACGGAGAAATAAATGGAGAAACGAAGAAATAAACGGAGAAATGAACAAGGAAACGGAGAAACGAAGAAACAAACGGAGAGACGTAGAGAGAAACGGAGAAACGAAGAAAGAAACGGAGATATGAACAAAGAAACGGAGAAACGAAGAAAGAAACGGAGATAGGAACAAAGAAACGGAGAAACGAAGAAAGAAACGGAGAAACGAAGAAAGAAACGGAGAGAAGAAGAAAGAAACGGAGAAACGAGGACAGAAACGGAGAAACGAACAAAGAAACGGAGAAACGAACAAAGAAACGGAGAAACGAAGAAAGAAACGGAGAAACGAAGGAAGAAACGGAGAAACGAAGAAAGAAACGGAGAAATAAATGGAGAAACGAAGAAATAAACGGAGAAATGAACAAGGAAACGGAGAGACGTAGAGAGAAACGGAGAAACAAAGAAAGAAACGGAGATATGAACAAAGAAAGGGAGAAACGAAGAAAGAAACGGAGATAGGAACAAAGAAACGGAGAAACGAAGAAAGAAACGGAGAAACGAAGACAGAAACGGAGGAACGGAGAAATAAATGGAGAAACCAAGAAATAAACGGAGAAACGAAGAAATAATAGGGGAAACGAAGAAAGAAACGGAGAAACGAAGAAAGAAACGGAGAGAAGAAGAAAGAAACGGAGAAACGAGGACAGAAACGGAGAAACGAACAAAGAAACGGAGAAACGAAGAAAGAAACGGAGAAACGAAGAATGAAACGCAGAAACGAAAAAAAGAACGGAGATACGAAGGAAGAAATGGAGAAACGAACAAAGAAACGGAGAAACGAAGAAATAAACGGAGAAATAAATGGAGAAACGAAGAAATAAACGGAGAAACGAACAAGGAAACGGAGAAACGAAGAAAGAAACGGAGAAACGAAGAAAAAAACGGAGAAACGTAGAAAGAAACGGAGATACGAGCAAATGAACGGAGAAACGAACAAAGAAACGGAGAAACGAAGAAAGAAACGGAGAAATAAATGGAGAAACGAAGAAATAAACGGAGAAATGAACAAGGAAACGGAGAAACGAAGAAACAAACGGAGAGACGTAGAGAGAAACGGAGAAACGAAGAAAGAAACGGAGATATGAACAAAGAAACGGAGAAACGAAGAAAGAAACGGAGATAGGAACAAAGAAACGGAGAAACGAAGAAAGAAACGGAGAAACGAAGAAAGAAACGGAGAGAAGAAGAATGAAACGGAGAAACGAGGACAGAAACGGAGAAACGAACAAAGAAATGGAGAAACGAACAAAGAAACGGAGAAACGAAGAAAGAAACGGAGAAACGAAGGAAGAAACGGAGAAACGAAGAAAGAAACGGAGAAACGAGGAATGAAACGGAGAAACGAACAAAGAAACGGAGAAACGAAGAAAGAAACGGAGAAATAAATGGAGAAACGAAGAAATAAACGGAGAAATGAACAAGGAAACGGAGAGACGTAGAGAGAAACGGAGAAACAAAGAAAGAAACGGAGATATGAACAAAGAAACGGAGAAACGAAGAAAGAAACGGAGATAGGAACAAAGAAACGGAGAAACGAAGAAAGAAACGGAGAAACGAAGACAGAAACGGAGGAACGGAGAAATAAATGGAGAAACCAAGAAATAAACGGAGAAACGAAGAGATAATCGGAGAAACGAAGAAAGAAACGGAGAAACGAAGAAAGAAACGGAGAGAAGAAGAAAGAAACGGAGAAACGAGGACAGAAACGGAGAAACGAACAAAGAAACGGAGAAACGAAGAAAGAAACGGAGAAACGAAGAATGAAACGCAGAAACGAAAAAAAGAACGGAGATACGAAGGAAGAAATGGAGAAACGAACAAAGAAACGGAGAAACGAAGAAATAAACGGAGAAATAAATGGAGAAACGAAGAAATAAACGGAGAAACGAACAAGGAAACGGAGAAACGAAGAAAGAAACGGAGAAACGAAGAAAAAAACGGAGAAACGTAGAAAGAAACGGAGATACGAGCAAATGAACGGAGAAACGAACAAAGAAACGGAGAAACGAAGAAAGAAACGGAGAAATAAATGGAGAAACGAAGAAATAAACGGAGAAATGAACAAGGAAACGGAGAAACGAAGAAACAAACGGAGAGACGTAGAGAGAAACGGAGAAACAAAGAAAGAAACGGAGATATGAACAAAGAAACGGAGAAACGAAGAAAGAAACGGAGATAGGAACAAAGAAACGGAGAAACGAAGAAAGAAACGGAGAAACGAAGACAGAAACGGAGGAACGGAGAAATAAATGGAGAAACCAAGAAATAAACGGAGAAACGAAGAAATAATCGGAGAAACGAAGAAAGAAACGGAGAAACGAAGAAAGAAACGGAGAGAAGAAGAAAGAAACGGAGAAACGAAGACAGAAACGGAGAAACGAACAAAGAAACGGAGAAACGAAGAAAGAAACGGAGAAACGAAGAAAGAAACGCAGAAACGAAAAAAAGAACGGAGATACGAAGAAAGAAATGGAGAAACGAACAAAGAAACGGAGAAACGAAGAAAGAAACGGAGAAATAAATGGAGAAACGAAGAAATAAACGGAGAAACGAACAAGGAAACGGAGAAACGAAGAAAGAAACGGAGAAACGAAGAAAGAAACGGAGAAACGTAGAAAGAAACGGAGATACGAGCAAAGAAACGGAGAAACGAACAAAGAAACGGAGAAACGAAGAAAGAAACGGAGGAACGGAGAAATAAATGGAGAAACGGAGAAACGAAGAAAGAAATGGAGAAACGAAGAAAGAAACGGAGAAACGAAGAAAGAAACGGAGTAACGAAGAGAGAAACGGAGAAACGAAGAAAGAAACGGAGAAACGAAGCAAGAAATGGAGAAACGGAGAAAGAAACGGAGAAATAAATGGAGAAACGAAGAAATAAACCGAGAAACGGAAAAAGAAACGGAGAAACGAACAAAGAAACGGAGAAACGAAGAAAGAAACGGAGAAACGAAGAAAGAAACGGAGAAACCAAGAAACAAACGGAGAGACGTAGAGAGAAACGGAGAAACAAAGAAAGAAACGGAGATATGAACAAAGAAACGGAGAAACGAAGAAAGAAACGGAGATAGGAACAAAGAAACGGAGAAACGAAGAAAGAAACGGAGAAACGAAGACAGAAACGGAGGAACGGAGAAATAAATGGAGAAACCAAGAAATAAACGGAGAAACGAAGAAATAATCGGAGAAACGAAGAAAGAAACGGAGAAACGAAGAAAGAAACGGAGAGAAGAAGAAAGAAACGGAGAAACGAAGACAGAAACGGAGTAACGAACAAAGAAACGGAGAAACGAAGAAAGAAACGGAGAAACGAAGAAAGAAACGCAGAAACGAAAAAAAGAACGGAGATACGAAGAAAGAAATGGAGAAACGAACAAAGAAACGGAGAAACGAAGAAAGAAACGGAGAAATAAATGGAGAAACGAAGAAATAAACGGAGAAACGAACAAGGAAACGGAGAAACGAAGAAAGAAACGGAGAAACGAAGAAAAAAACGGAGAAACGTAGAAAGAAACGGAGATACGAGCAAAGAAACGGAGAAACGAACAAAGAAACGGAGAAACGAAGAAAGAAACGGAGGAACGGAGAAATAAATGGAGAAACGGAGAAACGAAGAAAGAAATGGAGAAACGAAGAAAGAAACGGAGAAACGAAGAAAGAAACGGAGTAACGAAGAAAGAAACGGAGAAACGAAGAAAGAAACGGAGAAACGAAGCAAGAAATGGAGAAACGGAGAAAGAAACGGAGAAATAAATGGAGAAACGAAGAAATAAACCGAGAAACGGAAAAAGAAACGGAGAAACGAACAAAGAAACGGAGAAACGAAGAAAGAAACGGAGAAACGAAGAAAGAAATGGAGAAACCAAGAAACAAACGGAGAGACGTAGAGAGAAACGGAGAAACAAAGAAAGAAACGGAGATATGAACAAAGAAACGGAGAAACGAAGAAAGAAACGGAGATAGGAACAAAGAAACGGAGAAACGAAGTCAGAAACGGAGAAACGAAGAAAGAAACGGAAGAACGGAGAAATAAATGGAGAAACGGAGAAACGAAGAAAGAAATGGAGAAACGAAGAAAGAAACGGAGAAACGAAGAAAGAAACGGAGAAATAAATGGAGAAACGAAGAAATAAACGGAGAAACGAACAAGGAAACGGAGAAACGAAGAAAGAAACGGAGAAACGAAGAAAAAAACGGAGAAACGTAGAAAGAAACGGAGATACGAGCAAAGAAACGGAGAAACGAACAAAGAAACGGAGAAACGAAGAAAGAAACGGAGGAACGGAGAAATAAATGGAGAAACGGAGAAACGAAGATAGAAATGGAGAAACGAAGAAAGAAACGGAGAAACGAAGAAAGGAACGGAGTAACGAAGAAAGAAACGGAGAAACGAACAAAGAAACGGAGAAACGAACAAAGAAACGGAGAAACGGTCAAAGAAACGGAGAAACGGTGAAATAAATGGAGAAACGAAGAAACAAACAGAGAAACGGACAAAGAAACGGACAAACGAAGAAAGAAACGGAGAAACGAAAGAAAGAATCGGAGTAACGAACAAAGAAACGAAGAAACGGAGAAATGAACAAAGAAACGGAGAAACGAACAAAGAAACGGAGAAACGAAGAAAGAAACGGAGAAACGAAGAAAGAAACGGAGAAACGAACAAAGAAACGGAGAAACGAACAAAGAAACGGAGGAACGAAGAGAGAAACGGAGAAACGAAGAAAGAAACGGAGAAACGGAGAAATAAATGGAGAAACGAAGAAATAAACGTAGAAACGAAGAAAGAAACGGAGAAACGAAGGAAGAAACGGAGAAACGAACAAAGAATCGGAGAAACGAACAAAGAAACGGAGAAACGAAGAAAGTAACGGAGAAACGAAGAAAGAAACGGAGAAACGGACAAAGAAACGGAGAAACGAACAAAGAAACGGAGAAACGAAGAAAGTAACGGAGAAACGAAGAAAGAAACGAAGAAAGAAACGGAGAAACGAACAAAGAAACGGAGAAACGAAGAAATAAACGGAGAAACGGACAAAGAAACGGAGAAACGAAGAAAGAAACGGTGTAACGAATAAAGAAACGAAGAAACGAAGAAAGAAACGAAGAAACGAAGAAAGAAACGGAGAAATAAATGGAGAAACGAAGAAATAAACGGAGAAACGAACAAGGAAACGGAGAAACGAAGAAAGAAACGGAGAAACGAAGAAAGAAACGAAGAAAGAAACGGAGAAACGAACAAAGAAACGGAGAAACGAAGAAAGAAACGGAGAAATAAATGGAGAAACGAAGAAATAAACGGAGAAATGAACAAGGAAACGGAGAAACGAAGAAACAAACGGAGAGACGTAGAGAGAAACGGAGAAACAAAGAAAGAAACGGAGATATGAACAAAGAAACGGAGAAACGAAGAAAGAAACGGAGAAACGAAGAAAGAAACGGAGAAACGAAGAAACAAACGGAGAGACGTAGAGAGAAACGGAGAAACAAAGAAAGAAACGGAGATATGAACAAAGAAACGGAGAAACGAAGAAAGAAACGGAGATAGGAACAAAGAAACGGAGAAACGAAGAAAGAAACGGAGAAACGAAGACAGAAACGGAGGAACGGAGAAATAAATGGAGAAACCAAGAAATAAACGGAGAAACGAAGAAATAATCGGAGAAACGAAGAAAGAAACGGAGAAACGAAGAAAGAAACGGAGAGAAGAAGAAAGAAACGGAGAAACGAAGACAGAAACGGAGTAACGAACAAAGAAACGGAGAAACGAAGAAAGAAACGGAGAAACGAAGAAAGAAACGCAGAAACGAAAAAAAGAACGGAGATACGAAGAAAGAAATGGAGAAACGAACAAAGAAACGGAGAAACGAAGAAAGAAACGGAGAAATAAATGGAGAAACGAAGAAATAAACGGAGAAACGAACAAGGAAACGGAGAAACGAAGAAAGAAACGGAGAAACGAAGAAAAAAACGGAGAAACGTAGAAAGAAACGGAGATACGAGCAAAGAAACGGAGAAACGAACAAAGAAACGGAGAAACGAAGAAAGAAACGGAAGAACGGAGAAATAAATGGAGAAACGGAGAAACGAAGAAAGAAATGGAGAAATGAAGAAAGAAACGGAGAAACGAAGAAAGGAACGGAGTAACGAAGAAAGAAACGGAGAAACGAACAAAGAAACGGAGAAACGAACAAAGAAACGGAGAAACGAACAAAGAAACGGAGAAACGATCAAAGAAACGGAGAAACGGTGAAATAAATGGAGAAACGAAGAAACAAACAGAGAAACGGACAAAGAAACGGACAAACGAAGAAAGAAACGGAGAAACGAAAGAAAGAAACGAAGAAACGGAGAAATGAACAAAGAAACGGAGAAACGAAACAAAGACACGGAGAAACGAAGAAAGAAACGGAGAAACGAAGAAAGAAACGGAGAAACGGAGAAATAAATGGAGAAACGAAGAAATAAACGTAGAAACGAAGAAAGAAACGGAGAAACGAACGAAGAAACGGAGAAACGAACAAAGAAACGGAGAAACGAACAAAGAAACGGAGAAACGAAGAAAGTAACGGAGAAACGAAGAAAGAAACGGAGAAACGAACAAAGAAACGGAGAAACGAAGAAAGAAACGGAGAAACGAAGAAAGAAACGGAGAAACGAAGAAAAAAACGGAGAAACGAACAAAGAAACGGAAAAACGATCAAAGAAACGGAGAAACGGAGAAATAAATGGAGAAACGAAGAAACAAACAGAGAAACGGACAAAGAAACGGAGAAACGAAGAAAGAAACGGTGTAACGAATAAAGTAACGAAGAAACGAAGAAAGAAACGGAGAAATAAATGGAGAAACGAAGAAATAAACGGAGAAACGAACAAGGAAACGGAGAAACGAAGAAAGAAACGAAGAAACGAAGAAAGAAACGAAGAAAGAAACGGAGAAGCGAACAAAGAAACGGAGAAACGAACAAAGAAACGGAGAAACGAACAAAGAATCGGAGAAACGAACAAAGAGACGGAGAAACGAACAAAGAAACGGACAAACGGAGAAATAAATGGAGAAACGAAGAAATAAACGGAGAAACGAAGAAAGAAACGGAGAAACGAAGGAAGAAACGGAGAAACGAACAAAGAAACGGAGAAACGAACAAAGAAACGGAGAAACGAAGAAAGTAACGGAGAAATGAAGAAAGAAACGGAGAAACGAACAAAGAAACGGAGAAACGAAGAAAGAAACGGAGAAACGAAGAAAGAAACGCAGAAACGAAGAAAGAAACGGAGAAACGAAGAAAGAAACGGAGAAACGAGGAATGAAACGGAGAAACGAACAAAGAAACGGAGAAACGAAGAAAGAAACGGAGAAATAAATGGAGAAACGAAGAAATAAACGGAGAAATGAACAAGGAAACGGAGAAACGAAGAAACAAACGGAGAGACGTAGAGAGAAACGGAGAAACGAAGAAAGAAACGGAGATATGAACAAAGAAACGGAGAAACGAAGAAAGAAACGGAGATAGGAACAAAGAAACGGAGAAACGAAGAAAGAAACGGAGAAACGAAGACAGAAACGGAGGAACGGAGAAATAAATGGAGAAACCAAGAAATAAACGGAGAAACGAAGAAATAATCGGAGAAACGAAGAAAGAAACGGAGAAACGAAAAAAGAAACGGAGAAACGAACGAAGAAACGGAGAAACGAAGAATGAAACGGAGAAACGGAGAAATAAATGGAGAAACGGAGAAACGAAGAAAGAAACGGAGAAACGAAGAAAGAAACGGAGTAACGAAGAAAGAAACGGAGAAACGAACAAAGAAACGGAGAAACGAACAAAGAAACGGAGAAACGATCAAAGAAACGGAGAAACGGTGAAATAAATGGAGAAACGAAGAAACAAACAGAGACACGGACAAAGAAACGGACAAACGAAGAAAGAAACGGAGAAACGAAGAAAGAAACGGAGTAACGAACAAAGAAACGAAGAAACGAAGAAAGAAACGGGGAAACGAACAAAGAAACGGAGAAACGAAGAAAGAAACGGAGAAACGAAGAAAGAAACGGAGAAACGAAGGAAGAAACGGAGAAACGAACAAAGAAACGGAGAAACGAACAAAGAAACGGAGAAACGAAGAAAGTAACGGAGAAATGAAGAAAGAAACGGAGAAACGAACAAAGAAACGGAGAAACGAAGAAAGAAACGGAGAAACGAAGAAAGAAACGCAGAAACGAAGAAAGAAACGGAGAAACGAAGAAAGAAACGGAGAAACGAGGAATGAAACGGAGAAACGAACAAAGAAACGGAGAAACGAAGAAAGAAACGGAGAAATAAATGGAGAAACGAAGAAATAAACGGAGAAATGAACAAGGAAACGGAGAAACGAAGAAACAAACGGAGAGACGTAGAGAGAAACGGAGAAACGAAGAAAGAAACGGAGATATGAACAAAGAAACGGAGAAACGAAGAAAGAAACGGAGATAGGAACAAAGAAACGGAGAAACGAAGAAAGAAACGGAGAAACGAAGACAGAAACGGAGGAACGGAGAAATAAATGGAGAAACCAAGAAATAAACGGAGAAACGAAGAAATAATCGGAGAAACGAAGAAAGAAACGGAGAAACGAAAAAAGAAACGGAGAAACGAACGAAGAAACGGAGAAACGAAGAATGAAACGGAGAAACGGAGAAATAAATGGAGAAACGGAGAAACGAAGAAAGAAACGGAGAAACGAAGAAAGAAACGGAGTAACGAAGAAAGAAACGGAGAAACGAACAAAGAAACGGAGAAACGAACAAAGAAACGGAGAAACGATCAAAGAAACGGAGAAACGGTGAAATAAATGGAGAAACGAAGAAACAAACAGAGAAACGGACAAAGAAACGGACAAACGAAGAAAGAAACGGAGAAACGAAGAAAGAAACGGAGTAACGAACAAAGAAACGAAGAAACGAAGAAAGAAACGGGGAAACGAACAAAGAAACGGAGAAACGAAGAAAGAAACGGAGAAACGAAGAAAGAAACGGAGAAACGAAGAAAGAAACGGAGAAACGAACAAAGAAACGGAGAAACGATCAAAGAAACGGAGAAACGGAGAAATAAATGGAGAAACGAAGAAACAAACAGAGAAACGGACAAAGAAACGGAGAAACGAAGAAAGAAACGGTGTAACGAATAAAGAAACGAAGAAACGAAGAAAGAAACGAAGAAATAAATGGAGAGACGAAGAAATAAACGGAGAAACGAACAAGGAAACGGAGAATCGAAGAAAGAAACGGAGAAACGAAGAAAGAAACGAAGAAAGAAACGGAGAAACGAACAAAGAAACGGAGAAACGAACAAAGAATCGGAGAAACGAACAATGAAACGGAGAAACGAAAAAAGAAACGGACAAACGGAGAAATAAATGGAGAAACGAAGAAATAAACCGAGAAACGAACAAAGAAACGGAGAAACGAAGAAAGAAACAGAGAAACGAAGGAAGAAACGGAGAAACGAAGAAAGAAACGGAGAAACGAGGAATGAAACGGAGAAACGAACAAAGAAACGGAGAAACGAAGAAAGAAACGGAGAAACGAAGAAAGAAACGGAGAAACGAAGAAAGAAACGGAGTAACGAACAAAGAAACGAAGAAACGGAGAAACGAACAAAGAAACGGAGAAACGAAGAAAGAAACGGAGAAACGAAGAAAAAAACGGAGAAACGCAGAAAGAAACGGAGATACGAACAAAGAAACGGAGAAACGAACAAAGAAACGGAGAAACGAACAAAGAAACGGAGGAACGGAGATATAAATGGAGAAACGAAAAATAAACGGAGAAACGAAGAAAGAAACGGAGAAACGAAGAAACAAACGGAGTAACGAACAAAGAAACGAAGAAACGGAGAAACGAAGAAAGAAACGGAGAAACGAAGAAAGAAACGGAGAAACGAAGAAAGAAACGGAGAAACGAAGAAAGAAACGGAGAAACGAACAAAGAAACGGAGTAACGAACAAAGAAACGAAGAAACGGAGAAACGAACAAAGAAACGGAGAAACGAAGAAAGAAACGGAGAAAAGAAGAAAGAAACGGAGAAACGAAAAAAGAAACGGAGAAACGAAGAAAGAAACGAAGAAAGAAACGGAGAAACGAACAAAGAAACGGAGAAACGAACAAAGAAACGGAGAAACGAACAAAGAAACGGAGAAACGAACAAAGAAACGGACAAACGGAGAAATAAATGGAGAAACGAAGAAAGAAACGGAGAAACGAAGAAAAAAACGGAGAAACGTAGAAAGGAACGGAGATACGAGCAAAGAAACGGAGAAACGAACAAAGAAACGGAGACACGAACAAAGAAACGGAGAAACGAACAAAGAAACGGACAAACGGAGAAATAAATGAAGAAACGAAGAAATAAACGGAGAAACGAAGAAAGAAACGGAGAAGCGAAGAAAGAAACGGAGAAACGAAGGAAGAAACGGAGAAACGAACAAAGAAACGGAGAAACGAACAAAGAAACGGAGAAACGATCAAAGAAACGGGGAAACGGAGAAATAAATGGAGAAACGAAGAAACAAACAGAGAAACGGACAAAGAAACGGAGAAACGAAGAAAGAAACGTTTTAACGAAGAAAGAAACGAAGAAACGAAGAAAGAAACGGAGAAATAAATGGAGAAACGAAGAAATAAACGGAGAAACGAACAAGGAAACGGAGAAACGACGAAAGAAACGGAGAAACGAAGAAAGAAACGAAGAAAGAAACGGAGAAACGAACAAAGAAACGGAGAAACGAACAAAGAAACGGAGAAACGAACAAAGAATCGGAGAAACGAACAAAAAAACGGAGAAACGAACAAAAAAACGGAGAAACGAACAAAGAAACGGACAAACGGAGAAATAAATGGAGAAACGAAGAAATAAACGGAGAAACGAAGAAAGAAACGGAGAAACGAAGAAAGAAACGGAGAAACGAAGAAAGAAACGGAGAAACGAAGAAAGAAACGCAGAAACGAAGAAAGAAACGGAGAAACGAAGAAAGAAACAAAGAAACGAGGAATGAAACGGAGAAACGAACAAAGAAACGGAGAAACGAAGAAAGAAACGGAGAAATAAATGGAGAAACGAAGAAATAAACGGAGCAATGAACAAGGATACGGAGAAACGAAGAAACAAACGGAGAGACGTAGAGAGAAACGGAGAAACGAAGATAGAAACGGAGATATGAACAAAGAAACGGAGAAACGAAGAAAGAAACGGAGATAGGAACAAAGAAACGGAGAAACGAAGAAAGAAACGGAGAAACGAAGACAGAAACGGATGAACGGAGAAATAAATGGAGAAACCAAGAAATAAACGGAGAAACGACGAAATAATCGGAGAAACGAAGAAAGAATCGGAGAAACGAAGAAAGAAACGGAGAAACAAAGAAAGAAACGGAGAGAAGAAGAAAGAAACCGCGAAACGAAGACAGAAACGGAGAAACGAACAAAGAACCGGGGAAACGAAGAAAGAAACGGAGAAACGAAGAAAGAAACGCAGAAACGAAGAAAAGAACGGAGATACGAAGAAAGAAATGGAGAAACGGACAAAGAAACGGAGAAACGAAGAAAGAAACGGAGAAGTAAGTGGAGAAACGAAGAAACAAACAGAGAAACGGACAAAGAAACGGAGAAACGAAGAAAGAAACGGTGTAACGAAGAAAGAAACGAGGAAACGAAGAAAGAAACGGAGAAATAAATGGAGAAACGAAGAAATAAACGGAGAAACGAAGAAGGAAACGGAGAAACGACGAAAGAAACGGAGAAACGAAGAAAGAAACGAAGAAAGAAACGGAGAAACGAAGAAAGAAACAAAGAAACGAGGAATGAAACGGAGAAACGAACAAAGAAACGGAGAAACGAAGAAAGAAACGGAGAAATAAATGGAGAAACGAAGAAATAAACGGAGCAATGAACAAGGAAACGGAGAAGCGAAGAAACAAACGGAGAGACGTAGAGAGAAACGGAGAAACGAAGATAGAAACGGAGATATGAACAAAGAAACGGAGAAACGAAGAAAGAAACGGAGATAGGAACAAAGAAACGGAGAAACGAAGAAAGAAACGGAGAAACGAAGACAGAAACGGAGGAACGGAGAAATAAATGGAGAAACCAAGAAATAAACGGAGAAACGAAGAAATAATCGGAGAAACGAAGAAAGAATCGGAGAAACGAAGAAAGAAACGGAGAAACGAAGAAAGAAACGGAGAGAAGAAGAAAGAAACCGAGAAACGAAGACAGAAACGGTGAAACGAACAAAGAACCGGGGAAACGAAGAAAGAAACGGAGAAACGAAGAAAGAAACGCAGAAACGAAGAAAAGAACGGAGATACGAAGAAAGAAATGGAGAAACGAACAAAGAAACGGAGAAACGAAGAAAGAAACGGAGAAATAAGTGGAGAAACGAAGAAACAAACAGAGAAACGGACAAAGAAACGGAGAAACGAAGAAAGAAACGGTGTAACGAAGAAAGAAACGAGGAAACGAAGAAAGAAACGGAGAAATAAATGGAGAAACGAAGAAATAAACGGAGAAACGAACAAGGAAACGGAGAAACGACGAAAGAAACGGAGAAACGAAGAAAGAAACGAAGAAAGAAACGGAGAAACGAACAAAGAAACGGAGAAACGAACAAAGAAACGGAGAAACGAACAAAGAATCGGAGAAACGAACAAAAAAACGGAGAAACGAACAAAAAAACGGAGAAACGAACAAAGAAACGGACAAACGGAGAAATAAATGGAGAAACGAAGAAATAAACGGAGAAACGAAGAAAGAAACGGAGAAACGAAGAAAGAAACGGAGAAACGAAGGAAGAAACGGAGAAACGAACAATGAAACGGAGAAACGAAGAAAGAAACGGAGAAATGAAGAAAGTAACGGAGAAACGAAGAAAGAAACGGAGAAACGAACAAAGAAACGGAGAAACGAAGAAAGAAACGGAGAAACGAAGAAAGAAACGCAGAAACGAAGAAAGAAACGGAGAAACGAAGAAAGAAACAAAGAAACGAGGAATGAAACGGAGAAACGAACAAAGAAACGGAGAAACGAAGAAAGAAACGGAGAAATAAATGGAGAAACGAAGAAATAAACGGAGCAATAAACAAGGAAACGGAGAAACGAAGAAACAAACGGAGAGACGTAGAGAGAAACGGAGAAACGAAGATAGAAACGGAGATATGAACAAAGAAACGGAGAAACGAAGAAAGAAACGGAGATAGGAACAAAGAAACGGAGAAACGAAGAAAGAAACGGAGAAACGAAGACAGAAACGGATGAACGGAGAAATAAATGGAGAAACCAAGAAATAAACGGAGAAACGAAGAAATAATCGGAGAAACGAAGAAAGAATCGGAGAAACGAAGAAAGAAACGGAGAAACGAAGAAAGAAACGGAGAGAAGAAGAAAGAAACCGAGAAACGAAGACAGAAACGGAGAAACGAACAAAGAACCGGGGACACGAAGAAAGAAACGGAGAAACGAAGAAAGAAACGCAGAAACGAAGAAAAGGACGGAGATACGAAGAAAGAAATGGAGAAACGAACAAAGAAACGGAGAAACGAAGAAAGAAACGGAGAAATAAATGGAGAAACGAAGAAATAAACGGAGAAACGAACAAGGAAACGGAGAACCGAAGAAAGAAACGGAGAAACGAAGAAAAAAACGGAGAAACGTAGAAAGAAACGGAGAAACGAACAACGAAACGGAGAAACGAAGAAAGAAACGGAGAAACGAAGAAAGAAACGCGGAAACGAAGAAAAGAACGGAGATACGAAGAAAGAAATGGAGAAACGAACAAAGAAACGGAGAAACGAAGAAAGAAACGGAGAAATAAATGGAGAAACGAAGAAATAAACGGAGAAACGAACTAGGAAACGGAGAAACGAACAAAGAAACGGAGAAACGAACAAAGAAACGGACAAACGGAGAAATAAATGGAGAAACGAAGAAAGAAGCGGAGAAACGAACAAAGAAACGGAGAAACGAACAAAGAAACGGTGTAACGAAGAAAGAAACGAAGAAACGAAGAAAGAAACGGAGAAATAAATGGAGAAACGAAGAAATAAACGGAGAAACGAAGAAAGAAACGGAGAAATAAATGGAGAAACGAAGAAATAAACGGAGAAACGAACAAGGAAACGGAGAAACGAAGAGAGAAACGGAGAAACGAAGAAAAAAACGGAGAAACGTAGAAAGAAACGGAGATACGAACAAAGAAACGGAGAAACGAACAAAGAAACGGAGAAACGAACAAAGAAACGAAGAAACGGAGAAACGAACAATGAAACGGAGAAACGAAGAAAGAAACGGAGAAGCGAAGAAAGAAACGGAGAAACGAAGAAAGAAACGGAGAAACGAACAACGAAACGGAGAAACGAAGAAAGAAACGGAGAAACGAAGAAAGAAACGCAGAAACGAAGAAAAGAACGGAGATACGAAGAAAGAAATGGAGAAACGAACAAAGAAACGGAGAAACGAAGAAAGAAACGGAGAAATAAATGGAGAAACGAAGAAATAAACGGAGAAACGAACTAGGAAACGGAGAAGCGAAGAAAGAAACGGAGAAACGAAGGAAGAAACGGAGAAACGAACAAAGAAACGGAGAAACGAACAAAGAAACGGAGAAACGATCAAAGAGACGGAGAAACGGAGAAATAAATGGAGAAACGAAGAAACAAACAGAGAAACGGACAAAGAAACGGAGAAACGAAGAAAGAAACGGTGTAACGAAGAAAGAAACGAAGAAACGGAGAAAGAAACGGAGAAATAAATGGAGAAGCGAAGAAATAAACGGAGAAACGAACAAGGAAACGGAGAAACGACGAAAGAAACGGAGAAACGAAGAAAGAAACGAAGAAAGAAACGGAGAAACGAACAAAGAAACGGAGAAACGAACAAAGAAACGGAGAAACGAACAAAGAATCGGAGAAACGAACAAAAAATCGGAGAAACGAACAAAGAAACGGACAAACGGAGAAATAAATGGAGAAACGAAGAAATAAACGGAGAAACGAAGAAAGAAACGGAGAAACGAAGAAAGAAACGGAGTAACGAACAAAGAAACGAAGAAACGAAGAAAGAAACGGGGAAACGAACAAAGAAACGGAGAAACGAAGAAAGAAACGGAGAAACGAAGAAAGAAACGGAGAAACGAAGAAAGAAACGGAGAAACCAACAAAGAAACGGAGAAACGATCAAAGAAACGGAGAAACGGAGAAATAAATGGAGAAACGAAGAAACAAACAGAGAAACGGACAAAGAAACGGAGAAACGAAGAAAGAAACGGTGTAACGAATAAAGAAACGAAGAAACGAAGAAAGAAACGAAGAAATAAATGGAGAGACGAAGAAATAAACGGAGAAACGAACAAGGAAACGGAGAATCGAAGAAAGAAACGGAGAAACGAAGAAAGAAACGAAGAAAGAAACGGAGAAACGAACAAAGAAACGGAGAAACGAACAAAGAATCGGAGAAACGAACAATGAAACGGAGAAACGAAAAAAGAAACGGACAAACGGAGAAATAAATGGAGAAACGAAGAAATAAACCGAGAAACGAACAAAGAAACGGAGAAACGAAGAAAGAAACAGAGAAACGAAGGAAGAAACGGAGAAACGAAGAAAGAAACGGAGAAACGAGGAATGAAACGGAGAAACGAACAAAGAAACGGAGAAACGAAGAAAGAAACGGAGAAATAAATGGAGAAACGAAGAAATAAACGGAGAAACGAACAAGGAAACGGAGAAACGAAGAAAGAAACGGAGAAACGAAGAAAAAAACGGAGAAACGTAGAAAGAAACGGAGATACGAGCAAAGAAACGGAGAAACGAACAAAGAAACGGAGAAACGAAGAAAGAAATGGAGGAACGGAGAAATAAATGGAGAAACGGAGAAACGAAGAAAGAAATGGAGAAACGAAGAAAGAAACGGAGAAACGAAGAAAGGAACGGAGTAACGAAGAAAGAAACGGAGAAACGAACAAAGAAACGGAGAAACGAACAAAGAAACGGAGAAACGATCAAAGAAACGCAGAAACGGTGAAATAAATGGAGAAACGAAGACAGAAACGGTGGAACGGAGATATAAATGGAGAAACGAAAAATAAACGGTGAAACGAAGAAAGAAACGGAGAAACGAAGAAAGAAACGGAGAAACGAAGAAAGAAACGGAGAAACGGAGAAAGAAACGGAGAAACGAAGAAAGAAACGGAGAAATAAATGGAGAAACGAAGAAATAAACCGAGAAACGGAAAAACAAACGGAGAGACGAACAAAGAAACGGAGAAACGAAGAAAGAAACGGAGAAACGAAGAAAGAAACGGAGAAACGAACAAAGAAACGGAGAAACGAAGAAAGAAACGGAGAAATAAATGGAGAAACGAAGAAGTAAACGGAGAAATGAACAAGGAAACGGAGAAACGAAGAAGCAAACGGAGAGACGTAGAGAGAAACGGAGAAACGAAGAAAGAAACGGAGAAACGAAGAAAGAAACGGAGAAACGAAGAAAGAAACGCAGAAACGAAGAAAAGAACGGAGATACGAAGAAAGAAATGGAGAAACGAACAAAGAAACGGAGAAACGAAGAAAGAAACGGAGAAATGAATGGAGAAACGAAGAAATACTAGTAAACGGAGAAACGAACAAGGAAACGGAGAAACGAAGAAAGAAACGGAGAAACGAAGAAAAAAACGGAGAAACGCAGAAAGAAACGGAGATACGAACAAAGAAACGGAGAAACGAACAAAGAAACGGAGAAACGAACAAAGAAACGGAGGAACGGAGATATAAATGGAGAAACGAAAAATAAACGGAGAAACGAAGAAAGAAACGGAGAAACGAAGAAAGAAACGAAGAAAGAAACGGAGAAACGAACAAAGAAACGGAGAAACGAACAAAGAAACGGAGAAACGAACAAAGAATCGGAGAAACGAACAAAAAAACGGAGAAACGAACAAAAAAACGGAGAAACGAACAAAGAAACGGACAAACGGAGAAATAAATGGAGAAACGAAGAAATAAACGGAGAAACGAACAAAGAAACGGAGAAACGAAGAAAGAAACGGAGAAACGAAGGAAGAAACGGAGAAACGAACAATGAAACGGAGAAACGAAGAAAGAAACGGAGAAATGAAGAAAGTAACGGAGAAACGAAGAAAGAAACGGAGAAACGAACAAAGAAACGGAGAAACGAAGAAAGAAACGGAGAAACGAAGAAAGAAACGCAGAAACGAAGAAAGAAACGGAGAAACGAAGGAAGAAACAAAGAAACGAGGAATGAAACGGAGAAACGAACAAAGAAACGGAGAAACGAAGAAAGAAACGGAGAAATAAATGGAGAAACGAAGAAATGAACGGAGCAATAAACAAGGAAACGGAGAAACGAAGAAACAAACGGAGAGACGTAGAGAGAAACGGAGAAACGAAGATAGAAACGGAGATATGAACAAAGAAACGGAGAAACGAAGAAAGAAACGGAGATAGGAACAAAGAAACGGAGAAACGAAGAAAGAAACGGAGAAACGAAGACAGAAACGGATGAACGGAGAAATAAATGGAGAAACCAAGAAATAAACGGAGAAACGAAGAAATAATCGGAGAAACGAAGAAAGAATCGGAGAAACGAAGAAAGAAACGGAGAAACGAAGAAAGAAACGGAGAGAAGAAGAAAGAAACCGAGAAACGAAGACAGAAACGGAGAAACGAACAAAGAACCGGGGACACGAAGAAAGAAACGGAGAAACGAAGAAAGAAACGCAGAAACGAAGAAAAGGACGGAGATACGAAGAAAGAAATGGAGAAACGAACAAAGAAACGGAGAAACGAAGAAAGAAACGGAGAAATAAATGGAGAAACGAAGAAATAAACAGAGAAACGAACAAGGAAACGGAGAAACGAAGAAAGAAACGGAGAAACGAAGAAAAAAACGGAGAAACGTAGAAAGAAACGGAGATACGAACAAAGAAACGGAGAAACGAACAAAGAAACGGAGAAACGAACAAAGAAACGAAGAAACGGAGAAACGAACAATGAAACGGAGAAACGAAGAAAGAAACGGAGAAACGAAGAAAGAAACGGAGTAACGAACAAAGAAACGAAGAAACGGAGAAACGAACAATGAAACGGAGAAACGAAGAAAGAAACGGAGAAGCGAAGAAAGAAACGGAGAAACGAAGAAAGAAACGGAGAAACGAACAACGAAACGGAGAAACGAAGAAAGAAACGGAGAAACGAAGAAAGAAACGGAGAAACGAACAACGAAACGGAGAAACGAAGAAAGAAACGGAGAAACGAAGAAAGAAACGGAGAAACGAAGAAAGAAACGGAGAAATAAATGGAGAAACGAAGAAATAAACGGAGAAACGAACTAGGAAACGGAGAAACGAACAAAGAAACGGAGAAACGAACAAAGAAACGGACAAACGGAGAAATAAATGGAGAAACGAAGAAAGAAACGGAGAAACGAACAAAGAAACGGAGAAACGAACAAAGAAACGGTGTAACGAAGAAAGAAACGAAGAAACGAAGAAAGAAACGGAGAAATAAATGGAGAAACGAAGAAATAAACGGAGAAACGAAGAAAGAAACGGAGAAATAAATGGAGAAACGAAGAAATAAACGGAGAAACGAACAAGGAAACGGAGAAACGAAGAGAGAAACGGAGAAACGAAGAAAAAAACGGAGAAACGTAGAAAGAAACGGAGATACGAACAAAGAAACGGAGAAACGAACAAAGAAACGGAGAAACGAACAAAGAAACGAAGAAACGGAGAAACGAACAATGAAACGGAGAAACGAAGAAAGAAACGGAGAAGCGAAGAAAAAAACGGAGAAACGAAGAAAGAAACGGAGAAACGAACAACGAAACGGAGAAACGAAGAAAGAAACGGAGAAACGAAGAAAGAAACGCAGAAACGAAGAAAAGAACGGAGATACGAAGAAAGAAATGGAGAAACGAACAAAGAAACGGAGAAACGAAGAGAGAAACGGAGAAATAAATGGAGAAACGAGGAAATAAACGGAGAAACGAACTAGGAAACGGAGAAGCGAAGAAAGAAACGGAGAAACGAAGGAAGAAACGGAGAAACGAACAAAGAAACGGAGAAACGAACAAAGAAACGGAGAAACGATCAAAGAGACGGAGAAACGGAGAAATAAATGGAGAAACGAAGAAACAAACAGAGAAACGGACAAAGAAACGGAGAAACGAAGAAAGAAACGGTGTAACGAAGAAAGAAACGAAGAAACGAAGAAAGAAACGGAGAAATAAATGGAGAAGCGAAGAAATAAACGGAGAAACGAACAAGGAAACGGAGAAACGACGAAAGAAACGGAGAAACGAAGAAAGAAACGAAGAAAGAAACGGAGAAACGAACAAAGAAACGGAGAAACGAACAAAGAAACGGAGAAACGAACAAAGAATCGGAGAAACGAACAAAAAATCGGAGAAACGAACAAAGAAACGGACAAACGGAGAAATAAATGGAGAAACGAAGAAATAAACGGAGAAACGAAGAAAGAAACGGAGAAACGAAGAACGAAACGGAGAAACGAAGGAAGAAACGGAGAAACGAACAAAGAAACGGAGAAACGAAGAAAGAAACGGAGAAATGAAGAAAGTAACGGAGAAACGAAGAAAGAAACGGAGAAACGAACAAAGAAACGGAGAAACGAAGAAAGAAACGGAGAAACGAAGAAAGAAACGCAGAAACGAAGAAAGAAACGGAGAAACGAAGAAAGAAACAAAGAAACGAGGAATGAAACGGAGAAACAAACAAAGAAACGGAGAAACGAAGAAAGAAACGGGGAAATAAATGGAGAAACGAAGAAATTAGCGGAGCAATGAACAAGGAAACGGAGAAGCGAAGAAACAAACGGAGAGACGTAGAGAGAAACGGAGAAACGAAGATAGAAACGGAGATATGAACAAAGAAACGGAGAAACGAAGGAAGAAACGGAGATAGGAACAAAGAAACGGAGAAACGCAGAAAGAAACGGAGAAACGAAGACAGAAACGGAGGAACGGAGAAATAAATGGAGAAACCAAGAAACAAACGGAGAAACGAAGAAATAATCGGAGAAACGAAGAAAGAATCGGAGAAACGAAGAAAGAAACGGAGAAACGAAGAAAGAAACGGAGAGAAGAAGAAAGAAACCGAGAAACGAAGACAGAAACGGAGAAACGAACAAAGAACCGGGGAAACGAAGAAAGAAACGGAGAAACGAAGAAAGAAACGCAGAAACGAAGAAAAGAACGGAGATACGAAGAAAGAAATGGAGAAACGAACAAAGAAACGGAGAAACGAAGAAAGAAACGGAGAAATAAATGGAGAAACGAAGAAACAAACAGAGAAACGGACAAAGAAACGGAGAAACGAAGAAAGAAACGTTGTAACGAAGAAAGAAACGAGGAAACGAAGAAAGAAACGGAGAAATAAATGGAGAAACGAAGAAATAAACGGAGAAACGAACAAGGAAACGGAGAAACGACGAAAGAAACGGAGAAACGAAGAAAGATACGAAGAAAGAAACGGAGAAACGAACAAAGAAACGGAGAAACGAACAAAGAATCGGAGAAATGAACAAAAAAACGGAGAAACGATCAAAGAAACGGACAAACGGAGAAATAAATGGAGAAACGAAGAAATAAACGGAGAAACGAAGAAAGAAACGGAGAAACGAAGAAAGAAACGGAGAAACGAAGGAAGAAACGGAGAAACGAAGAAAGAAACGGAGAAACGAAGAAAGAAACGGAGAAATGAAGAAAGTAACGGAGAAACGAAGAAAGAAACGGAGAAACGAACAAAGAAACGGAGAAACGAAGAAAGAAACGGAGAAACGAAGAAAGAAACGCAGAAACGAAGAAAGAAACGGAGAAACGAAGAAAGAAACAAAGAAACGAGGAATGAAACGGAGAAACGAACAAAGAAACGGTGAAACGAAGAAAGAAACGGAGAAATAAATGGAGAAACGAAGAAATAAACGGAGCAATGAACAAGGAAACGGAGAAACGAAGAAACAAACGGAGAGACGTAGAGAGAAACGGAGAAACGAAGATAGAAACGGAGATATGAACAAAGAAACAGAGAAACGAAGAAAGAAACGGAGATAGGAACAAAGAAACGGAGAAACGAAGAAAGAAACGGAGAAACGAAGACAGAAACGGAGGAACGGAGAAATAAATGGAGAAACCAAGAAATAAACGGAGAAACGAAGAAATAATCGGAGAAACGAAGAAAGAATCGGAGAAACGAAGAAAGAAACGGAGAAACGAAGAAAGAAACGGAGAGAAGAAGAAAGAAACCGAGAAACGAAGACAGAAACGGAGAAACGAACAAAGAACCGGGGAAACGAAGAAAGAAACGGAGAAACGAAGAAAGAAACGCAGAAACGAAGAAAAGAACGGAGATACGAAGAAAGAAATGGAGAAACGAACAAAGAAACGGAGAAACGAAGAAAGAAACGGAGAAATAAATGGAGAAACGAAGAAATAAACGGAGAAACGAACAAGGAAACGGAGAAACGAAGAAAGAAACGGATAAACGAAGAAAAAAACGGAGAAACGTAGAAAGAAACGGAGATACGAACAAAGAAACGGAGAAACGAACAAAGAAACGGAGAAACGAACAAAGAAACGAAGAAACGGAGAAACGAACATTGAAACGGAGAAACGAAGAAAGAAACGGAGAAACGAAGAAAGAAACGGAGTAACGAACAAAGAAACGAAGAAACGGAGAAACGAACAATGAAACGGAGAAACGAAGAAAGAAACGGAGAAGCGAAGAAAGAGACGGAGAAACGAACAAAGAAACGGAGAAACGAACAAAGAAACGGACAAACGGAGAAATAAATGGAGAAACGATGAAAGTAACGGAGAAACGATCAAAGAAACGGAGGAACGGAGAAATAAATGGAGAAACGAAGAAACAAACAGAGAAACGGACAAAGAAACGGAGTAACGAAGAAAGAAACGGAGGAACGGAGAAATAAATGGAGAAACGGAGAAACGAAGGAAGAGACGGAGAAACGAAGAATCAAACGGAGAAACGAAGAAGGAAACGGAGAAACGAAGAAAGAAACGGAGAAACGAAGATAGAAACGGAGAAACGAAGAAAGAAACGGAGTAACGAAGAAAGAAACGGAGGAACGGAGAAATAAATGGAGAAACGGAGAAACGAAGAAAGAAACGGAGAAACGAAGAAACAAACGGAGAAACGAAGAAAGAAACGGAGAAACGATGAAAGAAACGGAGAAATGAAAAAAGAAACGGAGAAACAAAGAAAGAAACGGAAAAACGAAGAAAGAAACGGAGAAACGAACGAAGAAACGGAGAAACGAAGAAAGAAACGGAGAAAAGAAAAAACAAAGAAACGGAGAAACGAAGAAAGAAGCGGAGAAGCGAAAAAAGAAACGGAGAAACGAAGAAAGAAACTGTGGAACGTAGAAATAAATGGAGAAACGAAGAAATAATCGGAGAAACGAAGAAAGAAACGGAGAAACGAAGAAAGAAACGGAGAAACCAAGAAAGAAACGAAGAAAGAAACGGGGAAACGAAGAAAAAAACGGAGAAACGAGCAAAGAAACGGTGTAACGGAGAAATGAATGGAGAAACGAAGAAACAAACAGAGAAACGGACAAAGAAACGGAGAAACGAGGAAATAAACGGAGAAACGTAGAAAGAAACGGAGAAACGAAGAAAGAAACGGAGAAACGAAGAAAGAAACGCAGAAACGAAGAAAGAAACGGAGAAACGAAGAAAGAAACGGAGAAACGAGGAATGAAACGGAGAAACGAACAAAGAAACGGAGAAACGAAGAAAGAAACGGAGAAATAAATGGAGAAACGAAGAAATAAACGGAGCAATGAACAAGGAAACGGAGAAACGGAGAAACAAACGGAGAGACGTAGAGAGAAACGGAGAAACGAAGATAGAAACGGAGATATGAACAAAGAAACGGAGAAACGAAGAAAGAAACGGAGATAGGAACAAAGAAACGGAGAAACGAAGAAAGAAACGGAGAAACGAAGAAAGAAACGGAGAAACGAAGAAAGAAACGGAGAAATAAATGGAGAAACGAAGAAATAAACGGAGAAACGAACAGAGAAACGGAGAAACGATCAAAGAAACGGAGAAACGGAGAAATGAATGGAGAAACGAAGAAACAAACAGAGAAACGGACAAAGAAACGGAGAAACGAAGAAAGAAACGGTGTAACGAAGAAAGAAACGAAGAAACGAAGAAGGAAACGGAGAAACAAATGGAGAAACGAAGAAATAAACGGAGAAACGAACAAGAAAACGGAGAAACGAAGAAAGAAACGGAGAAACGAAGAAAGAAACGAAGAAAGAAGCGGAGAAACGAAGAAAGAAACGGAGAAACGAACAAAGAAACGGAGAAACGAACAAAGAAACGGAGAAACGATCAAAGAAACGGAGAAACGGAGAAATAAATGGAGAAACGAAGAAACAAACAGAGAAACGGACAAAGAAACGGAGTAACGAAGAAAGAAACGGAGGAACGGAGAAATAAATGGAGAAACGGAGAAACGAAGGAAGAGACGGAGAAACGAAGAAACAAACGGAGAAACGAAGAAGGAAACGGAGAAACGAAGAAAGAAACGGAGAAACGAAGATAGAAACGGAGAAACGAAGAAAGAAACGGAGTAACGAAGAAAGAAACGGAGGAACGGAGAAATAAATGGAGAAACGGAGAAACGAAGAAAGAAACGGAGAAACGAAGAAACAAACGGAGAAACGAAGAAAGAAACGGAGAAACGATGAAAGAAACGGAGAAATGAAAAAAGAAACGGACAAACAAAGAAAGAAACGGAAAAACGAAGAAAGAAACGGAGAAACGAACGAAGAAACGGAGAAACGAAGAAAGAAACGGAGAAAAGAAAAAACAAAGAAACGGAGAAACGAAGAAAGAAGCGGAGAAGCGAAAAAAGAAACGGAGAAACGAAGAAAGAAACTGTGGAACGTAGAAATAAATGGAGAAACGAAGAAATAAACGGAGAAACGAAGAAAGAAACGGAGAAACGAAGAAAGAAACGGAGAAACCAAGAAAGAAACGAAGAAAGAAACGGGGAAACGAAGAAAAAAACGGAGAAACGAGCAAAGAAACGGTGTAACGGAGAAATGAATGGAGAAACGAAGAAACAAACAGAGAAACGGACAAAGAAACGGAGAAACGAGGAAATAAACGGAGAAACGTAGAAAGAAACGGAGAAACGAAGAAAGAAACGGAGAAACGAAGAAAGAAACGCAGAAACGAAGAAAGAAACGGAGAAACGAAGAAAGAAACGGAGAAACGAGGAATGAAACGGAGAAACGAACAAAGAAACGGAGAAACGAAGAAAGAAACGGAGAAATAAATGGAGAAACGAAGAAATAAACGGAGCAATGAACAAGGAAACGGAGAAACGGAGAAACAAACGGAGAGACGTAGAGAGAAACGGAGAAACGAAGATAGAAACGGAGATATGAACAAAGAAACGGAGAAACGAAGAAAGAAACGGAGATAGGAACAAAGAAACGGAGAAACGAAGAAAGAAACGGAGAAACGAAGAAAGAAACGGAGAAACGAAGAAAGAAACGGAGAAATAAATGGAGAAACGAAGAAATAAACGGAGAAACGAACAGAGAAACGGAGAAACGATCAAAGAAACGGAGAAACGGAGAAATGAATGGAGAAACGAAGAAACAAACAGAGAAACGGACAAAGAAACGGAGAAACGAAGAAAGAAACGGTGTAACGAAGAAAGAAACGAAGAAACGAAGAAGGAAACGGAGAAACAAATGGAGAAACGAAGAAATAAACGGAGAAACGAACAAGAAAACGGAGAAACGAAGAAAGAAACGGAGAAACGAAGAAAGAAACGAAGAAAGAAGCGTAGAAACGAAGAAAGAAACGGAGAAACGAACAAAGAATCGGAGAAACGAACAAAGAAACGGAGAAACGATCAAAAAAAACGGAGAAACGGAGAAATAAATGGAGAAACGAAGAAACAAACAGAGAAACGGACAAAGAAACGGAGTAACGAAGAAAGAAACGGAGGAACGGAGAAATAAATGGAGAAACGAAGGAAGAGACGGAGAAACGAAGAAACAAACGGAGAAGCGAAGAAGGAAACGGAGAAACGAAGAAAGAAACGGAGAAACGAAGATAGAAACGGAGAAACGAAGAAAGAAACGGAGTAACGAAGAAAGAAACGGAGGAACGGAGAAATAAATGGAGAAACGGAGAAACGAAGGAAGAGACGGAGAAACGAAGAAACAAACGGAGAAACGAAGAAGGAAACGGAGAAACGAAGAAAGAAACGGAGAAACGAAGATAGAAACGGAGAAACGAAGAAAGAAACGGAGTAACGAAGAAAGAAACGGAGAAACGAAGAAAGAAACGGAGAAACGAAGAAAGAAACGGAGAACCGAAGAAAGAAACGGAGAGACGAAGAAAGAAACGAAGAAACGAAGAAAGAAACGGAGAAATAAATGGAGAAACGAAGAAATAAACCGAGAAACGGAAAAAGAAACCGAGAAACGAACAAAGGAACGGAGAAACGAAGAAACAAACGGAGAGACGAAGAAAGAAACGAAGAAACGAAGAAAGAAACGGAGAAATAAATGGAGAAACGAAGAAATAAACCGAGAAACGGAAAAAGAAACGGAGAAACGAACAAAGGAACGGAGAAACGAAGAAACAAACGGAGAAACGAACAAAGAAACGGAGAAACGAACAAAGAAACGGAGAAACGAAGAAAGAAACGGAGAAATAAATGGAGAAACGAAGAAATAAACGGAGACACGAACAAGGAAACGGAGAAACGAAGAAAGAAACGGAGAAACGAAGAAAGAAACGGAGAAACGTAGAAAGAAACGGAGATACGAACAAAGAAATGGAGAAACGAACAAAGAAACGGAGAAACGAAGAAATAAAAGGAGAAACGAAGAAAGACACGGAGAAACGAACATTGAAACGCAGAAACGAAGAATGAAACGCAGAAACGAAGAAATAAACGGAGAAATGAAGAAAGAAACGGAGAAACAAAGAAAGAAACGGAGAAACGAACAAAGAAACGGAGAAACGAACAAAGAAACGGAGAAACGAAGAATGAATCGGAGAAACGAAGAAAGAAACGGAGAAACGAAGAAAGAAACGGAGAAATAAATGGAGAAACGAAGAAATAATCCGAAAAACGGAAAAAGAGACGGAGAAACGAAGAAAGAGACGGAGAAACGAAGAAAGAAACGGAGAAACGAAGAAAGAAACGGAGAAACGAAGAAAGAAACGGAGAAACGAAGAAAGAAACGGGGAAACGAAGAAAAAAACGGAGAAACGAACAAAGAAACGGAGTAATGAACAAAGAAACGGCGAAACGAAGAAAGAAACGGAGGAACGGAGAATTAAAAGGAGAAACGAAGAAATAAACGGAGAAACGTAGAAAGAAACGGAGAAACGAAGAAAGAAACGGAGAAACGAAGAAACGAAAAAGTAAACCGAGAAACGGAGGAAGAAACGGAGAAACGAACAAAGAAACGGAGAAACGAAGAAACAAACGGAGAAACGAAGAAAGAAACGGAGAAATAAATGGAGAAACGAAGGAATAATCCGAAAAACGGAAAAAGAAACGGAGAAACGAAGAAAGAGACGGAGAAACGAAGAAAGAAACGGAGAAACGGAGAAATAAATGGAGAAACGAAGAAATAAACGGAGAAACGAAGAAAGAAACGGAGAAACGGAGAAAGAAACGGAGAAACGAAGAAATAAACGGAGAAACGAAGAAAGAAACGAAGAAACGAAGAAAGAAACGGAGAAACGAACAAGGAAACGGAGAAACGAAGAAAGAAACGGAGAAACGAAGAAATAAACGGAGAAACGAAGAAAGAAACGGAGAAGCGGAGAAAGAAACGGAGAGACGAAGAAATAAACGGAGAAACGAAGAAAGAAACGAAGAAACGAAGAAAGAAACGGAGAAACGAACAAAGAAACGGAGAAACGAAGAAAGAAACGGAGAAACGAACAATGAAACGCAGAAACTAAGAATGAAACGGAGAAACGAAGATATAAACGGAGAAATGAAGAAAGAAACGGAGAAACAAAGAAAGAATCGGAGAAACGAACAAAGAAACGGAGAAACGAACAAAGAAACGGAGAAACGAAGAATGAAACGGAGAAACGAAGAAAGAAACGGAGAAATAAATGGAGAAACGAAGAAATAAACGGAGAAACGAACAAGGAAACGGAGAAACGAAGAAAGAAACGGAGAAACGAAGAAAGAAACGGAGAAACGAAGAAAGAAACGGAGAAACGAAGAAAGAAACGGAGAGACGAAGAAAGAAACGAAGAAACGAAGAAAGAAACGGAGAAATAAATGGAGAAACGAAGAAATAAACCGAGAAACGGAAAAAGATACGGAGAAACGAACAAAGGAACGGAGAAACGAAGAAAGAAACGGAGAAACGACAAAGAAACGGAGAAACGAACAAAGAAACGGAGAAACGAAAAAAGAAACGGAGAAATAAATGGAGAAACGAAGAAATAAACGGAGACACGAACAAGGAAACGGAGAAACGAAGAAAGAAACGGAGAAACGAAGAAGGAAACGGAGAACGATGAAAGAAACGGAGAAACGAAGAAAGAAACGGAGAAACGAAGTTAGAAACGGAGAAACGAAGAAAGAAACGGAGAGACGAAGAAAGAAACGAAGAAACGAAGAAAGAAACGGAGAAATAAACGGAGAAACGAAGAAATAAACCGAGAAACGGAAAAAGAAACGGAGAAACGAACAAAGGAACGGAGAAACGAACAAAGAAACGGAGAAACGAACAAAGAAACGGAGAAACGAACAAAGAAACGGAGAAACGAAGAACGAAACGGAGAAATAAATGGAGAAACGAAGAAATAAACGGAGACACGAACAAGGAAACGGAGAAACGAAGAAAGAAACGGAGAAACGTAGAAAGAAACGAAGATACGAACAAAGAAACGGAGAAACGAACAAAGAAACGGAGAAACGAAGAAATAAACGGAGAAACGAAGAAAGACACGGAGAAACGAACAATGAAAGGCAGAAACGAAGAATGAAACGGAGAAACGAAGAAATACACGGAGAAATGAAGAAAGAAACGGAGAAACAAAGAAAGAAACGGAGAAACGAACAAAGAAACGGAGAAACGAAGAAAGAAACGGAGAAACGAAGAAAGAAACGGAGAAATAAATGGAGAAACGAAGAAATAATCCGAAAAACGGAAAAAGAAACGGAGAAACGAAGAAAGAGACGGAGAAACGAAGAAAGAAACGGAGAAACGAAGAAAGAAACGGAGAAACGAAGAAAGAAACGGAGAAACAAAGAAAGAAACGGGGAAACGAAGAAAAAAACGGAGAAACGAACAAAGAAACGGAGTAATGAACAAAGAAACGGCGAAACGAAGAAAGAAACGGAGGAACGGAGAATTAAAAGGAGAAACGAAGAAATAAACGGAGAAACGTAGAAAGAAACGGAGAAACGAAGAAAGAAACGGAGAAACGAAGAAACGAAAAAGTAAACCGAGAAACGGAGAAAGAAACGGAGAAACGAACACATAAACGGAGAAACGAAGAAACAAACGGAGAAACGAAGAAAGAAACGGAGAAATAAATGGAGAAACGAAGAAATAATCCGAAAAACGGAAAAAGAAACGGAGAAACGAAGAAAGACACGGAGAAACGAACAATGAAAGGCAGAAACGAAGAATGAAACGGAGAAACGAAGAAATACACGGAGAAATGAAGAAAGAAACGGAGAAACAAAGAAAGAAACGGAGAAACGAACAAAGAAACGGAGAAACGAAGAAAGAAACGGAGAAACGAAGAAAGAAACGGAGAAATAAATGGAGAAACGAAGAAATAATCCGAAAAACGGAAAAAGAAACGGAGAAACGAAGAAAGAGACGGAGAAACGAAGAAAGAAACGGAGAAACGAAGAAAGAAACGGAGAAACGAAGAAAGAAACGGAGAAACAAAGAAAGAAACGGGGAAACGAAGAAAAAAACGGAGAAACGAACAAAGAAACGGAGTAATGAACAAAGAAACGGCGAAACGAAGAAAGAAACGGAGGAACGGAGAATTAAAAGGAGAAACGAAGAAATAAACGGAGAAACGTAGAAAGAAACGGAGAAACGAAGAAAGAAACGGAGAAACGAAGAAACGAAAAAGTAAACCGAGAAACGGAGAAAGAAACGGAGAAACGAACACATAAACGGAGAAACGAAGAAACAAACGGAGAAACGAAGAAAGAAACGGAGAAATAAATGGAGAAACGAAGAAATAATCCGAAAAACGGAAAAAGAAACGGAGAAACGAAGAAAGAGACGGAGAAACGAAGAAAGAAACGGAGAAACGGAGAAATAAATGGAGAAACGAAGAAATAAACGTAGAAACGAAGAAAGAAACGGAGAAACGGAGAAAGAAACGGAGAAACGAAGAAATAAACGGAGAAACGAAGAAAGAAACGAAGAAACGAAGAAAGAAACGGAGAAACGAACAAGGAAACGGAGAAACGAAGAAAGAAACGGAGAAACGAAGAAATAAACGGAGAAACGAAGAAGTAAACGGAGAAACGAAGAAAGAAACGGAGTAACGAAGAAAGAAACGGAGGAACGGAGAAATAAATGGAGGAACGGAGAAACGAAGAAAGAAACGGAGAAACGAAGAAACAAACGGAGAAACGAAGAAAGAAACGGAGAAACGAAGAAAGAAACGGAGAAATGAAGAAAGAAACGGAGAAACAAAGAAAGAAACGGAGAAACGAAGAAAGAAACGGAGAAACGAACGAAGAAACGGAGAAACGAAGAAAGAAACGGAGAAACGAACAAAGAAACGGAGAAACGAAGAAAGAAGCGGAGAAGCGAACAAAGGAAAGGAGAAACGAAGAAAGAAACGGAGGAACGGAGAAATAAATGGGGAAACGAAGAAATAAACGGAGAAACGAAGAAAGAAACGGAGAAACGAAGAAAGAAACGGAGAAACGAAGAAAGAAACGGAGAAACGAAGAAAGAAACGGAAAAACGAAGAAAGAAACGGAGAAACGAAGAAAGAAACGGAGAAACGAAGAAAGAAACGGAGAAACGAAGAAAGAAACGGAGAAATAAATGGAGAAACGAAGAAATAAACGGAGAAACGAACAAGGAAACGAAGAAACGGAGAAAGAAACTGAGAAACGAAGAAAGAAACGGAGAAACGAAGAAAGAAACGGAGAAACGAAGAAAGAAACGGAGAAACGAAGAAAGAAACGGAGAAACGAAGAAAGAAACGGAGTAACGAAGAAAGAAACGGAGGAACGGAGAAATAAATGGAGAAACGGAGAAACGAAGAAAGAAACGGAGAAACGAAGAAAGAAACGGAGAAACGAAGAAAGAAACGGAGAAACGAAGAAAGAAACGGAGAAACGAAGAAAGAAACGGAGAAACGAACAATGAAACGCAGAATCGAAGAATGAAACGGAGAAACGAAGATATAAACGGAGAAATGAAGAAAGAAACGGAGAAACAAAGAAAGAATCGGAGAAACGAACAAAGAAACGGAGAAACGAAGAAAGAAACGGAGAAACGAAGAACGAAACGGAGAAACGAAGAAAGAAACGGAGAAATAAATGGAGAAACGAAGATATAAACGTAGAAACGAAGAAAGAAACGGAGAAACGAAGAAATGAACGGAGAAACGAAGACAGAAACAGAGAAAGGGGGAAAGAAACGGAGAAACGAGGAAATAAACCGACAAACGGAGAAAGAAACGGAGAAACGAAGAAAGAAACAGAGAAACGAACAATGAAACGCAGAAACGAAGAAAGAAGCTGAGAAATAAATGGAGAAACGAAGAAATAAACGGAGAAACGAACAAGGAAACGGAGAAACGAAGAAAGAAACGGAGAAACGAAGAAAGAAACGGAGAAACGAAGAAAGAAACGGAGAAACGAAGAAAGAAACGGAGAGACGAAGAAAGAAACGAAGAAACGAAGAAAGAAACGGAGAAATAAATGGAGAAACGAAGAAATAAACCGAGAAACGGAAAAAGAAACGGAGAAACGAACAAAGGAACGGAGAAACGAAGAAACAAACGGAGAAACGAACAAAGAAACGGAGAAACGAACAAAGAAACTGAGAAACGAACAAAGAAACGGAGAAATAAATGGAGAAACGAAGAAATAAACGGAGACACGAACAAGGAAACGGAGAAACGAAGAAAGAAACGGAGAAACGAAGAAAGAAACGGAGAAACGTAGAAAGAAACGGAGATACGAACAAAGAAATGGAGAAACGAACAAAGAAACGGAGAAACGAAGAAATAAAAGGAGAAACGAACATTGAAACGCAGAAACGAAGAATGAAACGGAGAAACGAAGAAATAAACGGAGATATGAAGAAAGAAACGGAGAAACAAAGAAAGAAACGGAGAAACGAACAAAGAAACGGAGAAACGAAGAAAGAAACGGAGAAACGAAGAATGAATCGGAGAAACGAAGAAAGAAACGGAGAAACGAAGAAAGAAACGGAGAAATAAATGGAGAAACGAAGAAATAATCCGAAAAACGGAAAAAGAAACGTAGAAACGAAGAAAGAGACGGAGAAACGAAGAAAGAAACGGAGAAACGAAGAAAAAACGGAGAAACGAAGAAAGAAACGAAGAAACGAAGAAAGAAACGGAGAAACGAACAAGGAAACGGAGAAACGAAGAAAGAAACGGAGAAACGAAGAAATAAACGGAGAAACGAAGAAAGAAACGGAGAAGCGGAGAAAGAAACGGAGAGACGAAGAAATAAATGGAGAAACGAAGAAAGAAACGAAGAAACGAAGAAAGAAACGGAGAAACGAACAAAGAAACGGAGAAACGAAGAAAGAAACGGAGAAACGAACAATGAAACGCAGAAACGAAGAATGAAACGGAGAAACGAAGATATAAACGGAGAAATGAAGAAAGAAACGGAGAAACAAAGAAAGAATCGGAGAAACGAACAAAGAAACGGAGAAACGAACAAAGAAACGGAGAAACGAAGAATGAAACGGAGAAACGAAGAAAGAAACGGAGAAATAAATGGAGAAACGAAAATATAAACGGAGAAACGAAGAAAGAAACGGAGAAACGAAGAAATAAACGGAGAAACGAAGACAGAAACAGTGAAACGGGGAAAGAAACAGAGAAACGAGGAAATAAACCGACAAACGGAGAAAGAAACGGAGAAACGAAGAAAGAAACAGAGAAACGAACAATGAAACGCAGCAACGAAGAAAGAAGCGGAGAAATAAATGGAGAAACGAAGAAATAAACGGAGAAACGAACAAGGAAACGGAGAAACGAAGAAAGAAACGGAGAAACGAAGAAAGAACCGGAGAAACGAAGAAAGAAACGGAGAAACGAAGAAAGAAACGGAGAGACGAAGAAAGAAACGACGAAACGAAGAAAGAAACGGAGAAATAAATGGAGAAACGAAGAAATAAACCGAGAATCGGAAAAAGATACGGAGAAACGAACAAAGGAACGGAGAAACGAAGAAAGAAACGGAGAAACGAACAAAGAAACGGAGAAACGAACAAAGAAACGGAGAAACGAAGAAAGAAACGGAGAAATAAATGGAGAAACGAAGAAATAAACGCAGACACGAACAAGGAAACGGAGAAACGAAGAAAGAAACGGAGAAACGAAGAAAGAAACGGATAAACGAAGAAAGAAACGGAGAACGATGAAAGAAACGGAGAAACGAAGAAAGAAACGGAGAAACGAAGAAAGAAACGGAGAAACGATGAAAGAAACGGAGAAACGAAGAAAGAAACGGAGAGACGAAGAAACGAAGAAAGAAACGGAGAAATAAACGGAGAAACGAAGAAATAAACCGAGAAACGGAAAAAGAAACGGAGAAACGAACAAAGGAACGGAGAAACGAAGAAAGAAACGGAGAAACGAACAAAGAAACGGAGAAACGAACAAAGAAACGGAGAAACGAAGAAAGAAGCGGAGAAATAAATGGAGAAACGAAGAAATAAACGGAGACACGAACAAGGAAACGGAGAAACGAAGAAAGAAACGGAGAAACGAAGAAAGAAACGGAGAAACGTAGAAAGAAACGAAGATACGAACAAAGAAACGGAGAAACGAACAAAGAAACGGAGAAGCGAAGAAATAAACGGAGAAATGAAGAAAGAAACGGAGAAACAAAGAAAGAAACGGAGAAACGAACAAAGAAACGGAGAAACGAAGAAAGAAACGGAGAAACGAAGAAATAAACGGAGAAACGAAGAAAGAAACGGAGAAACGAAGAAAGAAACGGAGAAACGAAGAAAGAAACGGAGAAACGATGAAAGAAACGGAGAAACGAAGAAAGAAACGGAGAAACGAAGAAAGAAACGGAGAAACGAAGAAAGAAACGGAGTAACGAAGAACGAAACGGAGGAACGGAGAAAGAAACGGAGAAACGATGAAAGAAACGGAGAAATAAATGGAGAAACGAAGAAATAAACGGAGACACGAACAAGGAAACGGAGAAACGAAGAAAGAAACGGAGAAACGAAGAAAGAGACGGAGAAACGTAGAAAGAAACGAAGATACGAACAAAGAAACGGAGAAACGAACAAAGAAACGGAGAAACGAAGAAATAAACGGAGAAATGAAGAAAGAAACGGAGAAACAAAGAAAGAAACGGAGAAACGAACAAAGAAACGGAGAAACGAAGAAAGAAACGGAGAAACGAAGAATGAAACGGAGAAACGAAGAAAGAAACGGAGAAATAAATGGAGAAATGAAGATATAAACGGAGAAACGAAGAAAGAAACGGAGGAACGGAGAAATAAATGGAGAAACGAAGAAATAAACGGAGAAACGAAGAAAGAAACGGAGAAACGAAGAAAGAAACGGAGAAACGAAGAAAGAAACGGAGAAACGATGAAAGAAACGGAGAAACGAAGAAAGAAACGGAGAAACGAAGAAAGAAACGGAGAAACGAAGAAAGAAACGGAGTAAAGAAGAAAGAAACGGAGGAACGGAGAAAGAAACGGAGAAACGATGAAAGAAACGGAGAAACGAAGAAAGAAACGGAGAAACGAAGAAAGAAACGGAGAAAGGAAGAAAGAAACGGAGAAACGAAGAAAGAAACGGAGAAACGAAGAAAGAAACGGAGAAACGAAGAAAGAAACGGAGAAACGAAGAAAGAAACGGAGAAACGAACGAAGAAACGGAGAAACGAAGAAAGAAACGGTGAAACGAACAAAGAAACGGAGAAACGAAGAAAGAAACGGAGAATCGAAGAAAGAAACGAAGAAAGAAACGGAGGAACGGCGAAATAAATGGAGAAACGAAGAAATAAATGGAGAAACGAAGAAACAAACAGAGAAACGGACAAAGAAACGGAGTAACGAAGAAAGAAACGGAGGAACGGAGAAATAAATGGAGAAACGGAGAAACGAAGGAAGAGACGGAGAAACGAAGAAACAAACGGAGAAGCGAAGATGGAAACGGAGAAACGAAGAAAGAAACGGAGAAACGAAGATAGAAACGGAGAAACGAAGAAAGAAACGGAGTAACGAAGAAAGAAACGGGGGAACGGAGAAATAAATGGAGAAACGGAGAAACGAAGGAAGAGACGGAGAAACGAAGAAACAAACGGAGAAACGAAGAAGGAAACGGAGAAACGAAGAAAGAAACGGAGAAACGAAGATAGAAACGGAGAAACGAAGAAAGAAACGGAGTAACGAAGAAAGAAACGGAGAAACGAAGAAAGAAACGGAGAAACGAAGAAAGAAACGGAGAACCGAAGAAAGAAACGGAGAGACGAAGAAAGAAACGAAGAAACGAAGAAAGAAACGGAGAAATAAATGGAGAAACGAAGAAATAAACCGAGAAACGGAAAAAGAAACGGAGAAACGAACAAAGGAACGGAGAAACGAAGAAACAAACGGAGAGACGAAGAAAGAAACGAAGAAACGAAGAAAGAAACGGAGAAATAAATGGAGAAACGAAGAAATAAACCGAGAAACGGAAAAAGAAACGGAGAAACGAACAAAGGAACGGAGAAACGAAGAAACAAACGGAGAAACGAACAAAGAAACGGAGAAACGAACAAAGAAACGGAGAAACGAAGAAAGAAACGGAGAAATAAATGGAGAAACGAAGAAATAAACGGAGACACGAACAAGGAAACGGAGAAACGAAGAAAGAAACGGAGAAACGAAGAAAGAAACGGAGAAACGTAGAAAGAAACGGAGATACGAACAAAGAAATGGAGAAACGAACAAAGAAACGGAGAAACGAAGAAATAAAAGGAGAAACGAAGAAAGACACGGAGAAACGAACATTGAAACGCAGAAACGAAGAATGAAACGGAGAAACGAAGAAATAAACGGAGAAATGAAGAAAGAAACGGAGAAACAAAGAAAGAAACGGAGAAACGAACAAAGAAACGGAGAAACGAACAAAGAAACGGAGAAACGAAGAATGAATCGGAGAAACGAAGAAAGAAACGGAGAAACGAAGAAAGAAACGGAGAAATAAATGGAGAAACGAAGAAATAATCCGAAAAACGGAAAAAGAGACGGAGAAACGAAGAAAGAGACGGAGAAACGAAGAAAGAAACGGAGAAACGAAGAAAGAAACGGAGAAACGAAGAAAGAAACGGAGAAACGAAGAAAGATACGGTGAAACGAAGAAAAAAACGGAGAAACGAACAAAGAAACGGAGTAATGAACAAAGAAACGGCGAAACGAAGAAAGAAACGGAGGAACGGAGAATTAAAAGGAGAAACGAAGAAATAAACGGAGAAACGTAGAAAGAAACGGAGAAACGAAGAAAGAAACGGAGAAACGAAGAAACGAAAAAGTAAACCGAGAAACGGAGGAAGAAACGGAGAAACGAACAAAGAAACGGAGAAACGAAGAAACAAACGGAGAAACGAAGAAAGAAACGGAGAAATAAATGGAGAAACGAAGAAATAATCCGAAAAACGGAAAAAGAAACGGAGAAACGAAGAAAGAGACGGAGAAACGAAGAAAGAAACGGAGAAACGGAGAAAGAAACGGAGAAACGAAGAAATAAACGGAGAAACGAAGAAAGAAACGAAGAAACGAAGAAAGAAACGGAGAAACGAACAAGGAAACGGAGAAACGAAGAAAGAAACGGAGAAACGAAGAAATAAACGGAGAAACGAAGAAAGAAACGGAGAAACGAAGATATAAACGGAGAAATGAAGAAAGAAACGGAGAAACAAAGAAAGAATCGGAGAAACGAACAAAGAAACGGAGAAACGAACAAAGAAACGGAGAAACGAAGAATGAAACGGAGAAACGAAGAAAGAAACGGAGAAATAAATGGAGAAACGAAGAAATAAACGGAGAAACGAACAAGGAAACGGAGAAACGAAGAAAGAAACGGAGAAACGAAGAAAGAAACGGAGAAACGAAGAAAGAAACGGAGAAACGAAGAAAGAAACGGAGAGACGAAGAAAGAAACGAAGAAACGAAGAAAGAAACGGAGAAATAAATGGAGAAACGAAGAAATAAACCGAGAAACGGAAAAAGATACGGAGAAACGAACAAAGGAACGGAGAAACGAAGAAAGAAACGGAGAAACGACAAAGAAACGGAGAAACGAACAAAGAAACGGAGAAACGAAGAAAGAAACGGAGAAATAAATGGAGAAACGAAGAAATAAACGGAGACACGAACAAGGAAACGGAGAAACGAAGAAAGAAACGGAGAAACGAAGAAAGAAACGGAGAAACGAAGAAGGAAACGGAGAACGATGAAAGAAACGGAGAAACGAAGAAAGAAACGGAGAAACGAAGAAAGAAACGGAGAAACGAAGAAAGAAACGGAGAGACGAAGAAAGAAACGAAGAAACGAAGAAAGAAACGGAGAAATAAACGGAGAAACGAAGAAATAAACCGAGAAACGGAAAAAGAAACGGAGAAACGAACAAAGGAACGGAGAAACGAACAAAGAAACGGAGAAACGAACAAAGAAACGGAGAAACGAACAAAGAAACGGAGAAACGAAGAACGAAACGGAGAAATAAATGGAGAAACGAAGAAATAAACGGAGACACGAACAAGGAAACGGAGAAACGAAGAAAGAAACGGAGAAACGAAGAAAGAAACGGAGAAACGTAGAAAGAAACGAAGATACGAACAAAGAAACGGAGAAACGAACAAAGAAACGGAAAAACGAAGAAATAAACGGAGAAACGAAGAAAGACACGGAGAAACGAACAATGAAAGGCAGAAACGAAGAATGAAACGGAGAAACGAAGAAATAAACGGAGAAATGAAGAAAGAAACGGAGAAACAAAGAAAGAAACGGAGAAACGAACAAAGAAACGGAGAAACGAAGAAAGAAACGGAGAAACGAAGAAAGAAACGGAGAAATAAATGGAGAAACGAAGAAATAATCCGAAAAACGGAAAAAGAAACGGAGAAACGAAGAAAGAGACGGAGAAACGAAGAAAGAAACGGAGAAACGAAGAAAGAAACGGAGAAACGAAGAAAGAAACGGAGAAACAAAGAAAGAAACGGGGAAACGAAGAAAAAAACGGAGAAACGAACAAAGAAACGGAGTAATGAACAAAGAAACGGCGAAACGAAGAAAGAAACGGAGGAACGGAGAATTAAAAGGAGAAACGAAGAAATAAACGGAGAAACGTAGAAAGAAACGGAGAAACGAAGAAAGAAACGGAGAAACGAAGAAACGAAAAAGTAAACCGAGAAACGGAGAAAGAAACGGAGAAACGAACACATAAACGGAGAAACGAAGAAACAAACGGAGAAACGAAGAAAGAAACGGAGAAATAAATGGAGAAACGAAGAAATAATCCGAAAAACGAAAAAAGAAACGGAGAAACGAAGAAAGAGACGGAGAAACGAAGAAAGAAACGGAGAAACGGAGAAATAAATGGAGAAACGAAGAAATAAACGTAGAAACGAAGAAAGAAACGGAGAAACGGAGAAAGAAACGGAGAAACGAAGAAATAAACGGAGAAACGAAGAAAGAAACGAAGAAACGAAGAAAGAAACGGAGAAACGAACAAGGAAACGGAGAAACGAAGAAAGAAACGGAGAAACGAAGAAATAAACGGAGAAACGAAGAAGGAAACGGAGAAACGAAGAAAGAAACGGAGTAACGAAGAAAGAAACGGAGGAACGGAGAAATAAATGGAGGAACGGAGAAACGAAGAAAGAAACGGAGAAACGAAGAAACAAACGGAGAAACGAAGAAAGAAACGGAGAAACGAAGAAAGAAACGGAGAAATGAAGAAAGAAACGGAGAAACAAAGAAAGAAACGGAGAAACGAAGAAAGAAACGGAGAAACGAACGAAGAAACGGAGAAACGAAGAAAGAAACGGAGAAACGAACAAAGAATCGGAGAAACGAAGAAAGAAGCGGAGAAGCGAACAAAGGAAAGGAGAAACGAAGAAAGAAACGGAGGAACGGAGAAATAAATGGAGAAACGAACAAGGAAACGAAGAAACGAAGAAAGAAACTGAGAAACGAAGAAAGAAACGGAGAAACGAAGAAAGAAACGGAGAAACGAAGAAAGAAACGGAGAAACGAAGAAAGAAACGGAGAAACGAAGAAAGAAACGGAGTAACGAAGAAAGAAACGGAGGAACGGAGAAATAAATGGAGAAACGGAGAAACGAAGAAAGAAACGGAGAAACGAAGAAAGAAACGGAGAAACGAAGAAAGAAACGGAGAAACGAAGAAAGAAACGGAGAAACGAAGAAAGAAACGGAGAAACGAACAATGAAACGCAGAATCGAAGAATGAAACGGAGAAACGAAGATATAAACGGAGAAACGAAGAAAGAAACGGAGAAACGAAGAAAGAAACGGAGAAACGAAGAAAGAAACGGAGAAACGAAGAAAGAAACGGAAAAACGAAGAAAGAAACGGAGAAACGAAGAAAGAAACGGAGAAACGAAGAAAGAAACGGAGAAACGAAGAAAGAAACGGAGAAATAAATGGAGAAACGAAGAAATAAACGGAGAAACGAACAAGGAAACGAAGAAACGAAGAAAGAAACTGAGAAACGAAGAAAGAAACGGAGAAACGAAGAAAGAAACGGAGAAACGAAGAAAGAAACGGAGAAACGAAGAAAGAAACGGAGAAACGAAGAAAGAAACGGAGTAACGAAGAAAGAAACGGAGGAACGGAGAAATAAATGGAGAAACGGAGAAACGAAGAAAGAAACGGAGAAACGAAGAAAGAAACGGAGAAACGAAGAAAGAAACGGAGAAACGAAGAAAGAAACGGAGAAACGAAGAAAGAAACGGAGAAACGAACAATGAAACGCAGAATCGAAGAATGAAACGGAGAAACGAAGATATAAACGGAGAAACGAAGAAATAAACGGAGAAATGAAGAAAGAAACGGAGAAACAAAGAAAGAAACGGAGAAACGAACAAAGAAACGGAGAAACGAAGAAAGAAACGGAGAAACGAAGAATGAATCGGAGAAACGAAGAAAGAAACGGAGAAACGAAGAAAGAAACGGAGAAATAAATGGAGAAACGAAGAAATAATCCGAAAAACGGAAAAAGAAACGGAGAAACGAAGAAAGAGACGGAGAAACGAAGAAAGAAACGGAGAAACGAAGAAAGAAACGGAGAAACGAAGAAAGAAACGGAGAAACGAAGAAAGAAACGGGGAAACGAAGAAAAAAACGGAGAAACGAACAAAGAAACGGAGTAATGAACAAAGAAACGGCGAAACGAAGAAAGAAACGGAGGAACGGAGAATTAAAAGGAGAAACGAAGAAATAAACGGAGAAACGTAGAAAGAAACGGAGAAACGAAGAAAGAAACGGAGAAACGAAGAAACGAAAAAGTAAACCGAGAAACGGAGAAAGAAACGGAGAAACGAACACAGAAACGGAGAAACGAAGAAACAAACGGAGAAACGAAGAAAGAAACGGAGAAACGAAGAAATAAACGGAGATATGAAGAAAGAAACGGAGAAACAAAGAAAGAAACGGAGAAACGAACAAAGAAACGGAGAAACGAAGAAAGAAACGGAGAAACGAAGAAAGAAACGGAGAGACGAAGAAATAAATGGAGAAACGAAGAAAGAAACGAAGAAACGAAGAAAGAAACGGAGAAACGAACAAAGAAACGGAGAAACGAAGAAAGAAACGGAGAAACGAACAATGAAACGCAGAAACGAAGAATGAAACGGAGAAACGAAGATATAAACGGAGAAATGAAGAAAGAAACGGAGAAACAAAGAAAGAATCGGAGAAACGAACAAAGAAACGGAGAAACGAACAAAGAAACGGAGAAACGAAGAATGAAACGGAGAAACGAAGAAAGAAACGGAGAAATAAATGGAGAAACGAAGATATAAACGGAGAAACGAAGAAAGAAACGGAGAAACGAAGAAATAAACGGAGAAACGAAGACAGAAACAGTGAAACGGGGAAAGAAACAGAGAAACGAGGAAATAAACCGACAAACGGAGAAAGAAACGGAGAAACGAAGAAAGAAACAGAGAAACGAACAATGAAACGCAGCAACGAAGAAAGAAGCGGAGAAATAAATGGAGAAACGAAGAAATAAACGGAGAAACGAACAAGGAAACGGAGAAACGAAGAAAGAAACGGAGAAACGAAGAAAGAACCGGAGAAACGAAGAAAGAAACGGAGAAACGAAGAAAGAAACGGAGAGACGAAGAAAGAAACGAAGAAACGAAGAAAGAAATGGAGAAATAAATGGAGAAACGAAGAAATAAACCGAGAAACGGAAAAAGATACGGAGAAACGAACAAAGGAACGGAGAAACGAAGAAAGAAACGGAGAAACGAACAAAGAAACGGAGAAACGAACAAAGAAACGGAGAAACGAAGAAAGAAACGGAGAAATAAATGGAGAAACGAAGAAATAAACGCAGACACGAACAAGGAAACGGAGAAACGAAGAAAGAAACGGAGAAACGAAGAAAGAAACGGAGAAACGAAGAAAGAAACGGAGAACGATGAAAGAAACGGAGAAACGAAGAAAGAAACGGAGAAACGAAGAAAGAAACGGAGAAACGAAGAAAGAAACGGAGAAACGAAGAAAGAAACGGAGAGACGAAGAAACGAAGAAAGAAACGGAGAAATAAACGGAGAAACGAAGAAATAAACCGAGAAACGGAAAAAGAAACGGAGAAACGAACAAAGGAACGGAGAAACGAAGAAAGAAACGGAGAAACGAACAAAGAAACGGAGAAACGAACAAAGAAACGGAGAAACGAAGAAAGAAGCGGAGAAATAAATGGAGAAACGAAGAAATAAACGGAGACACGAACAAGGAAACGGAGAAACGAAGAAAGAAACGGAGAAACGAAGAAAGAAACGGAGAAACGTAGAAAGAAACGAAGATACGAACAAAGAAACGGAGAAACGAACAAAGAAACGGAGAAGCGAAGAAATAAACGGAGAAATGAAGAAAGAAACGGAGAAACAAAGAAAGAAACGGAGAAACGAACAAAGAAACGGAGAAACGAAGAAAGAAACGGAGAAACGAAGAAATAAACGGAGAAACGAAGAAAGAAACGGAGAAACGAAGAAAGAAACGGAGAAACGAAGAAAGAAACGGAGAAACGATGAAAGAAACGGAGAAACGAAGAAAGAAACGGAGAAACGAAGAAAGAAACGGAGAAACGAAGAAAGAAACGGAGTAACGAAGAAAGAAACGGAGGAACGGAGAAAGAAACGGAGAAACGATGAAAGAAACGGAGAAATAAATGGAGAAACGAAGAAATAAACGGAGACACGAACAAGGAAACGGAGAAACGAAGAAAGAAACGGAGAAACGAAGAAAGAGACGGAGAAACGTAGAAAGAAACGAAGATACGAACAAAGAAACGGAGAAACGAACAAAGAAACGGAGAAACGAAGAAATAAACGGAGAAATGAAGAAAGAAACGGAGAAACAAAGAAAGAAACGGAGAAACGAACAAAGAAACGGAGAAACGAAGAAAGAAACGGAGAAACGAAGAATGAAACGGAGAAACGAAGAAAGAAACGGAGAAATAAATGGAGAAATGAAGATATAAACGGAGAAACGAAGAAAGAAACGGAGGAACGGAGAAATAAATGGAGAAACGAAGAAATAAACGGAGAAACGAAGAAAGAAACGGAGAAACGAAGAAAGAAACGGAGAAACGAAGAAAGAAACGGAGAAACGATGAAAGAAACGGAGAAACGAAGAAAGAAACGGAGAAACGAAGAAAGAAACGGAGAAACGAAGAAAGAAACGGAGTAAAGAAGAAAGAAACGGAGGAACGGAGAAAGAAACGGAGAAACGATGAAAGAAACGGAGAAACGAAGAAAGAAACGGAGAAACGAAGAAAGAAACGGAGAAAGGAAGAAAGAAACGGAGAAACGAAGAAAGAAACGGAGAAACGAAGAAAGAAACGGAGAAACGAAGAAAGAAACGGAGAAACGAAGAAAGAAACGGAGAAACGAACGAAGAAACGGAGAAACGAAGAAAGAAACGGTGAAACGAACAAAGAAACGGAGAAACGAAGAAAGAAACGGAGAATCGAAGAAAGAAACGAAGAAAGAAACGGAGGAACGGCGAAATAAATGGAGAAACGAAGAAATAAATGGAGAAACGAAGAAACAAACAGAGAAACGGACAAAGAAACTGAGTAACGAAGAAAGAAACGGAGGAACGGAGAAATAAATGGAGAAACGGAGAAACGAAGGAAGAGACGGAGAAACGAAGAAACAAACGGAGAAGCGAAGAAGGAAACGGAGAAACGAAGAAAGAAACGGAGAAACGAAGATAGAAACGGAGAAACGAAGAAAGAAACGGAGTAACGAAGAAAGAAACGGAGGAACGGAGAAATAAATGGAGAAACGGAGAAACGAAGGAAGAGACGGAGAAACGAAGAAACAAACGGAGAAACGAAGAAGGAAACGGAGAAACGAAGAAAGAAACGGAGAAACGAAGATAGAAACGGAGAAACGAAGAAAGAAACGGAGTAACGAAGAAAGAAACGGAGAAACGAAGAAAGAAACGGAGAAACGAAGAAAGAAACGGAGAACCGAAGAAAGAAACGGAGAGACGAAGAAAGAAACGAAGAAACGAAGAAAGAAACGGAGAAATAAATGGAGAAACGAAGAAATAAACCGAGAAACGGAAAAAGAAACGGAGAAACGAACAAAGGAACGGAGAAACGAAGAAACAAACGGAGAGACGAAGAAAGAAACGAAGAAACGAAGAAAGAAACGGAGAAATAAATGGAGAAACGAAGAAATAAACCGAGAAACGGAAAAAGAAACGGAGAAACGAACAAAGGAACGGAGAAACGAAGAAACAAACGGAGAAACGAACAAAGAAACGGAGAAACGAACAAAGAAACGGAGAAACGAAGAAAGAAACGGAGAAATAAATGGAGAAACGAAGAAATAAACGGAGACACGAACAAGGAAACGGAGAAACGAAGAAAGAAACGGAGAAACGAAGAAAGAAACGGAGAAACGTAGAAAGAAACGGAGATACGAACAAAGAAATGGAGAAACGAACAAAGAAACGGAGAAACGAAGAAATAAAAGGAGAAACGAAGAAAGACACGGAGAAACGAACATTGAAACGCAGAAACGAAGAATGAAACGGAGAAACGAAGAAATAAACGGAGAAATGAAGAAAGAAACGGAGAAACAAAGAAAGAAACGGAGAAACGAACAAAGAAACGGAGAAACGAACAAAGAAACGGAGAAACGAAGAATGAATCGGAGAAACGAAGAAAGAAACGGAGAAACGAAGAAAGAAACGGAGAAATAAATGGAGAAACGAAGAAATAATCCGAAAAACGGAAAAAGAGACGGAGAAACGAAGAAAGAGACGGAGAAACGAAGAAAGAAACGGAGAAACGAAGAAAGAAACGGAGAAACGAAGAAAGAAACGGAGAAACGAAGAAAGAAACGGAGAAGCGAAGAAATAAACGGAGAAATGAAGAAAGAAACGGAGAAACAAAGAAAGAAACGGAGAAACGAACAAAGAAACGGAGAAACGAAGAAAGAAACGGAGAAACGAAGAAATAAACGGAGAAACGAAGAAAGAAACGGAGAAACGAAGAAAGAAACGGAGAAACGAAGAAAGAAACGGAGAAACGATGAAAGAAACGGAGAAACGAAGAAAGAAACGGAGAAACGAAGAAAGAAACGGAGAAACGAAGAAAGAAACGGAGTAACGAAGAAAGAAACGGAGGAACGGAGAAAGAAACGGAGAAACGATGAAAGAAACGGAGAAATAAATGGAGAAACGAAGAAATAAACGGAGACACGAACAAGGAAACGGAGAAACGAAGAAAGAAACGGAGAAACGAAGAAAGAGACGGAGAAACGTAGAAAGAAACGAAGATACGAACAAAGAAACGGAGAAACGAACAAAGAAACGGAGAAACGAAGAAATAAACGGAGAAATGAAGAAAGAAACGGAGAAACAAAGAAAGAAACGGAGAAACGAACAAAGAAACGGAGAAACGAAGAAAGAAACGGAGAAACGAAGAATGAAACGGAGAAACGAAGAAAGAAACGGAGAAATAAATGGAGAAATGAAGATATAAACGGAGAAACGAAGAAAGAAACGGAGGAACGGAGAAATAAATGGAGAAACGAAGAAATAAACGGAGAAACGAAGAAAGAAACGGAGAAACGAAGAAAGAAACGGAGAAACGAAGAAAGAAACGGAGAAACGATGAAAGAAACGGAGAAACGAAGAAAGAAACGGAGAAACGAAGAAAGAAACGGAGAAACGAAGAAAGAAACGGAGTAAAGAAGAAAGAAACGGAGGAACGGAGAAAGAAACGGAGAAACGATGAAAGAAACGGAGAAACGAAGAAAGAAACGGAGAAACGAAGAAAGAAACGGAGAAAGGAAGAAAGAAACGGAGAAACGAAGAAAGAAACGGAGAAACGAAGAAAGAAACGGAGAAACGAAGAAAGAAACGGAGAAACGAAGAAAGAAACGGAGAAACGAACGAAGAAACGGAGAAACGAAGAAAGAAACGGTGAAACGAACAAAGAAACGGAGAAACGAAGAAAGAAACGGAGAATCGAAGAAAGAAACGAAGAAAGAAACGGAGGAACGGCGAAATAAATGGAGAAACGAAGAAATAAATGGAGAAACGAAGAAACAAACAGAGAAACGGACAAAGAAACGGAGTAACGAAGAAAGAAACGGAGGAACGGAGAAATAAATGGAGAAACGGAGAAACGAAGGAAGAGACGGAGAAACGAAGAAACAAACGGAGAAGCGAAGAAGGAAACGGAGAAACGAAGAAAGAAACGGAGAAACGAAGATAGAAACGGAGAAACGAAGAAAGAAACGGAGTAACGAAGAAAGAAACGGAGGAACGGAGAAATAAATGGAGAAACGGAGAAACGAAGGAAGAGACGGAGAAACGAAGAAACAAACGGAGAAACGAAGAAGGAAACGGAGAAACGAAGAAAGAAACGGAGAAACGAAGATAGAAACGGAGAAACGAAGAAAGAAACGGAGTAACGAAGAAAGAAACGGAGAAACGAAGAAAGAAACGGAGAAACGAAGAAAGAAACGGAGAACCGAAGAAAGAAACGGAGAGACGAAGAAAGAAACGAAGAAACGAAGAAAGAAACGGAGAAATAAATGGAGAAACGAAGAAATAAACCGAGAAACGGAAAAAGAAACGGAGAAACGAACAAAGGAACGGAGAAACGAAGAAACAAACGGAGAGACGAAGAAAGAAACGAAGAAACGAAGAAAGAAACGGAGAAATAAATGGAGAAACGAAGAAATAAACCGAGAAACGGAAAAAGAAACGGAGAAACGAACAAAGGAACGGAGAAACGAAGAAACAAACGGAGAAACGAACAAAGAAACGGAGAAACGAACAAAGAAACGGAGAAACGAAGAAAGAAACGGAGAAATAAATGGAGAAACGAAGAAATAAACGGAGACACGAACAAGGAAACGGAGAAACGAAGAAAGAAACGGAGAAACGAAGAAAGAAACGGAGAAACGTAGAAAGAAACGGAGATACGAACAAAGAAATGGAGAAACGAACAAAGAAACGGAGAAACGAAGAAATAAAAGGAGAAACGAAGAAAGACACGGAGAAACGAACATTGAAACGCAGAAACGAAGAATGAAACGGAGAAACGAAGAAATAAACGGAGAAATGAAGAAAGAAACCGAGAAACAAAGAAAGAAACGGAGAAACGAACAAAGAAACGGAGAAACGAACAAAGAAACGGAGAAACGAAGAATGAATCGGAGAAACGAAGAAAGAAACGGAGAAACGAAGAAAGAAACGGAGAAATAAATGGAGAAACGAAGAAATAATCCGAAAAACGGAAAAAGAGACGGAGAAACGAAGAAAGAGACGGAGAAACGAAGAAAGAAACGGAGAAACGAAGAAAGAAACGGAGAAACGAAGAAAGAAACGGAGAAACGAAGAAAGATACGGTGAAACGAAGAAAAAAACGGAGAAACGAAGAAAGAAACGGAGTAATGAACAAAGAAACGGCGAAACGAAGAAAGAAACGGAGGAACGGAGAATTAAAAGGAGAAACGAAGAAATAAACGGAGAAACGTAGAAAGAAACGGAGAAACGAAGAAAGAAACGGAGAAACGAAGAAACGAAAAAGTAAACCGAGAAACGGAGGAAGAAACGGAGAAACGAACAAAGAAACGGAGAAACGAAGAAACAAACGGAGAAACGAAGAAAGAAACGGAGAAATAAATGGAGAAACGAAGAAATAATCCGAAAAACGGAAAAAGAAACGGAGAAACGAAGAAAGAGACGGAGAAACGAAGAAAGAAACGGAGAAACGGAGAAAGAAACGGAGAAACGAAGAAATAAACGGAGAAACGAAGAAAGAAACGAAGAAACGAAGAAAGAAACGGAGAAACGAACAAGGAAACGGAGAAACGAAGAAAGAAACGGAGAAACGAAGAAATAAACGGAGAAACGAAGAAAGAAACGGAGAAACGAAGATATAAACGGAGAAATGAAGAAAGAAACGGAGAAACAAAGAAAGAATCGGAGAAACGAACAAAGAAACGGAGAAACGAACAAAGAAACGGAGAAACGAAGAATGAAACGGAGAAACGAAGAAAGAAACGGAGAAATAAATGGAGAAACGAAGAAATAAACGGAGAAACGAACAAGGAAACGGAGAAACGAAGAAAGAAACGGAGAAACGAAGAAAGAAACGGAGAAACGAAGAAAGAAACGGAGAAACGAAGAAAGAAACGGAGAGACGAAGAAAGAAACGAAGAAACGAAGAAAGAAACGGAGAAATAAATGGAGAAACGAAGAAATAAACCGAGAAACGGAAAAAGATACGGAGAAACGAACAAAGGAACGGAGAAACGAAGAAAGAAACGGAGAAACGACAAAGAAACGGAGAAACGAACAAAGAAACGGAGAAACGAAGAAAGAAACGGAGAAATAAATGGAGAAACGAAGAAATAAACGGAGACACGAACAAGGAAACGGAGAAACGAAGAAAGAAACGGAGAAACGAAGAAAGAAACGGAGAAACGAAGAAGGAAACGGAGAACGATGAAAGAAACGGAGAAACGAAGAAAGAAACGGAGAAACGAAGAAAGAAACGGAGAAACGAAGAAAGAAACGGAGAGACGAAGAAAGAAACGAAGAAACGAAGAAAGAAACGGAGAAATAAACGGAGAAACGAAGAAATAAACCGAGAAACGGAAAAAGAAACGGAGAAACGAACAAAGGAACGGAGAAACGAACAAAGAAACGGAGAAACGAACAAAGAAACGGAGAAACGAACAAAGAAACGGAGAAACGATGAACGAAACGGAGAAATAAATGGAGAAACGAAGAAATAAACGGAGACACGAACAAGGAAACGGAGAAACGAAGAAAGAAACGGAGAAACGAAGAAAGAAACGGAGAAACGTAGAAAGAAACGGAGAAACGAAGAAAGAAACGGAGAAATAAATGGAGAAACGAAGAAATAATCCGAAAAACGGAAAAAGAAACGGAGAAACGAAGAAAGAGACGGAGAAACGAAGAAAGAAACGGAGAAACGAAGAAAGAAACGGAGAAACGAAGAAAGAAACGGAGAAACAAAGAAAGAAACGGGGAAACGAAGAAAAAAACGGAGAAACGAACAAAGAAACGGAGTAATGAACAAAGAAACGGCGAAACGAAGAAAGAAACGGAGGAACGGAGAATTAAAAGGAGAAACGAAGAAATAAACGGAGAAACGTAGAAAGACACGGAGAAACGAACAATGAAAGGCAGAAACGAAGAATGAAACGGAGAAACGAAGAAATAAACGGAGAAATGAAGAAAGAAACGGAGAAACAAAGAAAGAAACGGAGAAACGAACAAAGAAACGGAGAAACGAAGAAAGAAACGGAGAAACGAAGAAAGAAACGGAGAAATAAATGGAGAAACGAAGAAATAATCCGAAAAACGGAAAAAGAAACGGAGAAACGAAGAAAGAGACGGAGAAACGAAGAAAGAAACGGAGAAACGAAGAAAGAAACGGAGAAACGAAGAAAGAAACGGAGAAACAAAGAAAGAAACGGGGAAACGAAGAAAAAAACGGAGAAACGAACAAAGAAACGGAGTAATGAACAAAGAAACGGCGAAACGAAGAAAGAAACGGAGGAACGGAGAATTAAAAGGAGAAACGAAGAAATAAACGGAGAAACGTAGAAAGAAACGGAGAAACGAAGAAAGAAACGGAGAAACAAAGAAACGAAAAAGTAAACCGAGAAACGGAGAAACGAACACATAAACGGAGAAACGAAGAAACAAACGGAGAAACGAAGAAAGAAACGGAGAAATAAATGGAGAAACGAAGAAATAATCCGAAAAACGGAAAAAGAAACGGAGAAACGAAGAAAGAGACGGAGAAACGAAGAAAGAAACGGAGAAACGGAGAAATAAATGGAGAAACGAAGAAATAAACGTAGAAACGAAGAAAGAAACGGAGAAACGGAGAAAGAAACGGAGAAACGAAGAAATAAACGGAGAAACGAAGAAAGAAACGAAGAAACGAAGAAAGAAACGGAGAAACGAACAAGGAAACGGAGAAACGAAGAAAGAAACGGAGAAACGAAGAAATAAACGGAGAAACGAAGAAGGAAACGGAGAAACGAAGAAAGAAACGGAGTAACGAAGAAAGAAACGGAGGAACGGAGAAATAAATGGAGGAACGGAGAAACGAAGAAAGAAACGGAGAAACGAAGAAACAAACGGAGAAACGAAGAAAGAAACGGAGAAACGAAGAAAGAAACGGAGAAATGAAGAAAGAAACGGAGAAACAAAGAAAGAAACGGAGAAACGAAGAAAGAAACGGAGAAACGAACGAAGAAACGGAGAAACGAAGAAAGAAACGGAGAAACGAACAAAGAAACGGAGAAACGAAGAAAGAAGCGGAGAAGCGAACAAAGGAAAGGAGAAACGAAGAAAGAAACGGAGGAACGGAGAAATAAATGGAGAAACGAAGAAATAAACGGAGAAACGAAGAAAGAAACGGAGAAACGAAGAAAGAAACGGAGAAACGAAGAAAGAAACGGAGAAACGAAGAAAGAAACGGAAAAACGAAGAAAGAAACGGAGAAACGAAGAAAGAAACGGAGAAACGAAGAAAGAAACGGAGAAACGAAGAAAGAAACGGAGAAATAAATGGAGAAACGAAGAAATAAACGGAGAAACGAACAAGGAAACGAAGAAACGAAGAAAGAAACTGAGAAACGAAGAAAGAAACGGAGAAACGAAGAAAGAAACGGAGAAACGAAGAAAGAAACGGAGAAACGAAGAAAGAAACGGAGTAACGAAGAAAGAAACGGAGGAACGGAGAAATAAATGGAGAAACGGAGAAACGAAGAAAGAAACGGAGAAACGAAGAAAGAAACGGAGAAACGAAGAAAGAAACGGAGAAACGAAGAAAGAAACGGAGAAACGAACAATGAAACGCAGAATCGAAGAATGAAACGGAGAAACGAAGATATAAACGGAGAAATGAAGAAAGAAACGGAGAAACAAAGAAAGAATCGGAGAAACGAACAAAGAAACGGAGAAACGAAGAAAGAAACGGAGAAACGAAGAACGAAACGGAGAAACGAAGATAGAAACGGAGAAATAAATGGAGAAACGAAGATATAAACGGAGAAACGAAGAAAGAAACGGAGAAGCGGACAAAGAAACGGAGAGACGAAGAAATAAATGGAGAAACGAAGAAAGAAACGGAGAAACGAAGAAAGAAACGGAGAACGATGAAAGAAACGGAGAAACGAAGAAAGAAACGGAGAAACGAAGAAAGAAACGGAGAAACGAAGAAAGAAACGGAGAAACGAAGAAAGAAACGGAGAGACGAAGAAACGAAGAAAGAAACGGAGAAATAAACGGAGAAACGAAGAAATAAACCGAGAAACGGAAAAAGAAACGGAGAAACGAACAAAGGAACGGAGAAACGAAGAAAGAAACGGAGAAACGAACAAAGAAACGGAGAAACGAAGAAAGAAACGGAGAAACGAAGAATGAAACGGAGAAACGAAGAAAGAAACGGAGAAATAAATGGAGAAACGAAGATATAAACGGAGAAACGAAGAAAGAAACGGAGGAACGGAGAAATAAATGGAGAAACGAAGAAATAAACGGAGAAACGAAGAAAGAAACGGAGAAACGAAGAAAGAAACGGAGAAACGAAGAAAGAAACGGAGAAACGATGAAAGAAACGGAGAAACGAAGAAAGAAACGGAGAAACGAAGAAAGAAACGGAGAAACGAAGAAAGAAACGGAGTAACGAAGAAAGAAACGGAGGAACGGAGAAAGAAACGGAGAAACGATGAAAGAAACGGAGAAATAAATGGAGAAACGAAGAAATAAACGGAGACACGAACAAGGAAACGGAGAAACGAAGAAAGAAACGGAGAAACGAAGAAAGAAACGGAGAAACGTAGAAAGAAACGAAGATACGAACAAAGAAACGGAGAAACGAACAAAGAAACGGAGAAACGAAGAAATAAACGGAGAAATGAAGAAAGAAACGGAGAAACAAAGAAAGAAACGGAGAAACGAACAAAGAAACGGAGAAACGAAGAAAGAAACGGAGAAACGAAGAATGAAACGGAGAAACGAAGAAAGAAACGGAGAAATAAATGGAGAAATGAAGATATAAACGGAGAAACGAAGAAAGAAACGGAGGAACGGAGAAATAAATGGAGAAACGAAGAAATAAACGGAGAAACGAAGAAAGAAACGGAGAAACGAAGAAAGAAACGGAGAAACGAAGAAAGAAACGGAGAAACGATGAAAGAAACGGAGAAACGAAGAAAGAAACGGAGAAACGAAGAAAGAAACGGAGAAACGAAGAAAGAAACGGAGTAACGAAGAAAGAAACGGAGGAACGGAGAAAGAAACGGAGAAACGATGAAAGAAACGGAGAAACGAAGAAAGAAACGGAGAAACGAAGAAAGAAACGGAGAAAGGAAGAAAGAAACGGAGAAACGAAGAAAGAAACGGAGAAACGAAGAAAGAAACGGAGAAACGAAGAAAGAAACGGAGAAACGAAGAAAGAAACGGAGAAACGAACGAAGAAACGGAGAAACGAAGAAAGAAACGGTGAAACGAACAAAGAAACGGAGAAACGAAGAAAGAAACGGAGAATCGAAGAAAGAAACGAAGAAAGAAACGGAGGAACGGCGAAATAAATGGAGAAACGAAGAAATAAATGGAGAAACGAAGAAAGAAACGGAGAAACGAAGAAAGAAACGGAGAAACGAAGAAAGAAACGGAGAAAGATGAAAGAAACGGAGAAACGAAGAAAGAAACGGAGAAACGAAGAAAGAAACGGAGAAACGAAGAAAGGAACGGAGAAATAAATGGAGAAACGAAGAAATAAACGGAGAAACGAACAAGGAAACGAAGAAACGAAGAAAGAAACGGAGAAACCAAGAAAGAAACGAAGAAAGATACGGGGAAACGAAGAAAGAAACGGAGAAACGAACAAAGAAACGGAATAACGAACGAAGAAACGGAGAAACGAAGAAAGAAACGGAGAAACGAACAAAGAAACGGAGAAACGAACATAGAAACGGAGTAACGGAGAAATAAATGGAGAAACGAAGAAATAAACGGAGAATCGAAGAAAGAAACGGAGAAACGAAGAAAGAAACGGAGAAACGAAGAAAGAAACGGAGAAACGAAGAAAGAAACGGAGAAACGAAGAAACAAACGGAGAAACGAAGAAAGAAACGTAGAAATAAAGGGAGAAACGAAGATATAAACCGAAAAACGGAAAAAGAGACGGAGAAACGAAGAAAGAAACGGAGAAACGGAGATATAAATGGAGAAACGAAGAAATAAACGGAGAAACGAAGAAAGAAACGGAGAAACGGAGAAAGAAACGGAGAAACGAAGAAATAAACGGAGAAACGAAGAAAGAAACGGAGAAACAAAGAAAGAAACGGAGAAACGAACAAAGAAACGGAGAAACGAACAAAGAAACGGAGAAACGATCAATGAAACGCAGAAACGAAGAATGAAACGGAGAAACGAAGATATAAAAGGAGAAATGAAGAAAGAAACGGAGAAACAAAGAAAGAATCGGAGATACGAACAAAGAAACGGAGAAACGAAGAAAGAAACGGAGAAACGAAGAATGAAACGGAGAAACGGAGAAATAAATGGAGAAACGAAGATATAAACGGAGAAACGAAGAAAGAAACGGAGAAACGAGGAAATAAACGGAGAAACGAAGACCGAAACAGAGAAACGGGGAAAGAAACGGAGAAACGAAGAAATAAACCGAGAAATGGAGAGAGAAACGGAGAAACGTAGAAAGAAACAGAGAAACGAAGAAAGAAACGCAGAAACGAAGAACGAAACGGAGAAACGAAGAATGAAACGGAGAAACGAAGAAAGAAACGGAGAAAGAAATGGAGAAACGAAGAAATAAACGGAGAAACGAACAAGGAAACAGAGAAACGAAGAAAGAAACGGAGAGACGAAGAAAGAAACGGAGAAACGAAGAAAGAAACGGAGAAACGAAGAATGAAACGGAGAAACGAAGAAAGAAACGGAGAAAGAAATGGAGAAACGAAGAAATAAACGGAGAAACGAACAAGGAAACAGAGAAACGAAGAAAGAAACGGAGAGACGAAGAAAGAAACGGAGAAACGAACAAAGAAACGGAGAAACGAAGAAAGAAACGGAGAAACGAAGAATGAAACGCAGAAACGAAGAAAGAAACGGAGAAACGAAGAAAGAAACGGAGAAACGAACAACGAAACGGAGAAACGAAGAAAGAAACGGAGAAACGAACAAAGAAACGGAGAAACGAAGAAAGAAACGGAGAAACGAAGAAAGAAACGGAGAAACGAAGAAAGAAACGGAGAAACGAAGAAAGAAACGGAGAAACGAACAAAGAAACGGAGAAACGAACAAAGAATCGGAGAAACGAAGAAAGAAACGGAGAAACGAACAAAGAAACGGAGGAACGAAGAAAGAAACGGAGAAACGAACAAAGAAACGGGGAAACGAACAAAGAATCGGAGAAACGAACAAAGTAACGGAGAAACGAAGAAAGAAACGGAGAAACGTAGAAATAAATGGAGAAACGGAGAAACGAAGAAAGGAACGGAGAAACGAAGAAAGAAACGGAGAAACGAAGAAAGAAACGGAGAAACGAAGAAAGAAATGGAGAAACGAAGAAAGAAACGGAGAAACGAAGAAAGAAACGGAGAAACGAAGAAAGAAACGGAGAAACGAACAAAGAAACGGAGAAACGAAGAAAGAAACGGAGAAACGAACAAAGAAACGGAGAAACGAAGAAAGAAACGGAGAAACGAAGAGAGAAACGGTGAAACGAAGAAAGAAACGGAGAAACGAACAAAGAAACGGAGGAACGAAGAAAGAAACGGAGAAACGAACAACGAAACGGAGAAACGAACAAAAAATCGGAGAAACGAAGAAAGAAACGGAGAAACGAACAAAGAAACGGAGGAACGAAGAAAGAAACGGAGAAACGAACAAAGAAACGGAGAAACGAACAAAGAATCGGAGAAACGAACAAAGTAACGGGGAAACGAAGAAAGAAACGGAGAAATAAATGGAGAAGCGAAGAAATAAACGGAGAAACGAAGAAAGAAACGGAGAAACGGAGAAAGAAACGAAGAAACGAAGAAATAAACGGAGAAACGAAGAAGGACACGAAGAAACGAAAAAAGAAACGGAGAAACAAACAAAGAAACGGAGAAACGAAGAAAGAAACGGAGAAACGAACAAAGAAACGGAGAAACGAACAAAGAATCGGAGAAACGAACAAAGTAACGGAGAAACGAAGAAAGAAACGGAGAAACGTAGAAATAAACGGAGAAACGAAAAAAGACACGAAGAAACGGAAAAAGAAACGGAGAAACAAACAAAGAAACGGAGAAACGAAGAAAGAAACGGAGAAACGAACAAAGAAACGGAGAAACGAAGAAAGAAACGGAGAGACGAAGAAAGAAACGGAGAAACGGAGAAATAAATGGAGAAACGAAGAAAGAAACGGAGAAACGAACAAAGTAACGGAGAAACGAAGAAAGAAACGGAGAAACGGAGAAAGAAACGAAGAAACGAAGAAATAAACGGAGAAACGAAAAAAGACACGAAGAAACGGAAAAAGAAACGGAGAAACAAACAAAGAAACGGAGAAACGAAGAAAGAAACGGAGAAACGAAGAAAGAAACGGAGAAACGAAGAGAGAAACGGTGAAACGAAGAAAGAAACGGAGAAACGAACAAAGAAACGGAGGAACGAAGAAAGAAACGGAGAAACGAACACAGAAACGGAGAAACGAACAAAAAATCGGAGAAACGAAGAAAGAAACGGAGAAACGAACAAAGAAACGGAGGAACGAAGAAAGAAACGGAGAAACGAACAAAGAAACGGAGAAACGAACAAAGAATCGGAGAAACGAACAACGTAACGGAGAAACGAAGAAAGAAACGGAGAAATAAATGGAGAAGCGAAGAAATAAACGGAGAAACGAAGAAAGAAACGGAGAAACGGAGAAAGAAACGAAGAAACGATGAAATAAACGGAGAAACGAAGAAGGACACGAAGAAACGAAAAAAGAAACGGAGAAACAAACAAAGAAACGGAGAAACGAAGAAAGAAACGGAGAATCGAACAAAGAAACGGAGAAACGAACAAAGAATCGGAGAAACGAACAAAGTAACGGAGAAACGAAGAAAGAAACGGAGAAACGTAGAAATAAATGGAGAAACGGAGAAACCAAGAAAGGAACGGAGAATCGAAGAAAGAAACGGAGAAACGAAGAAAGAAACGGAGAAACGAAGAAAGAAATGGAGAAACGAAGAAAGAAACGGAGAAACGAAGAAAGAAACGGAGAAACGGAGAAAGAAACGAAGAAACGAAGAAATAAACGGAGAAACGAAAAAAGACACGAAGAAACGGAAAAAGAAACGGAGAAACAAACAAAGAAACGGAGAAACGAAGAAAGAAACGGAGAAACGAACAAAGAAACGGAGAAACGAAGAAAGAAACGGAGAGACGAAGAAAGAAACGGAGAAACGGAGAAATAATTGGAGAAACGAAGAAAGAAACGGAGAAACGAACAAAGTAACGGAGAAACGAAGAAAGAAACGGAGAAATAAATGGAGAAGCGAAGAAATAAACGGAGAAACGAAGAAAGAAACGGAGAAACGGAGAAAGAAACGAAGAAACGAAGAAATAAACGGAGAAACGAAGAAAAACACGAAGAAACGAAAAAAGAAACGGAGAAACAAACAAAGAAACGGAGAAACGAAGAAAGAAACGGAGAAACGAAGAAAGGAACGGAGAAACGAAGAAAGAAACGGAGAAACGAAGAAAGAAACGGAGAAACGAAGAAAGAAATGGAGAAACGAAGAAAGAAACGGAGAAACGAAGAAAGAAACGGAGAAACGAAGAAGGAAACGGAGAAACGAACAAAGAAACGGAGAAACGAAGAAACGAAAAAGTAAACCGAGAAACGGAGAAAGAAACGGAGAAACGAACACAGAAACGGAGAAACGAAGAAACAAACGGAGAAACGAAGAAAGAAACGAAGAAACGAAGAAAGAAACGGAGAAACGAACAAGGAAACGGAGAAACGAAGAAAGAAACGGAGAAACGAAGAAATAAACGGAGAAACGAAGAAAGAAACGGAGAAGCGGAGAAAGAAACGGAGAGACGAAGAAATAAATGGAGAAACGAAGAAAGAAACGAAGAAACGAAGAAAGAAACGGAGAAACGAACAAAGAAACGGAGAAACGAAGAAAGAAACGGAGAAACGAACAATGAAACGCAGAAACGAAGAATGAAACGGAGAAACGAAGATATAAACGGAGAAATGAAGAAAGAAACGGAGAAACAAAGAAAGAATCGGAGAAACGAACAAAGAAACGGAGAAACGAAGAAAGAAACGGAGAAACGAAGAAATAAACGGAGAAACGAAGACAGAAACAGTGAAACGGGGAAAGAAACAGAGAAACGAGGAAATAAACCGACAAACGGAGAAAGAAACGGAGAAACGAAGAAAGAAACAGAGAAACGAACAATGAAACGCAGCAACGAAGAAAGAAGCGGAGAAATAAATGGAGAAACGAAGAAATAAACGGAGAAACGAACAAGGAAACGGAGAAACGAAGAAAGAAACGGAGAAACGAAGAAAGAAACGGAGAAACGAAGAAAGAAACGGAGAAACGAAGAAAGAAACGGAGAGACGAAGAAAGAAACGAAGAAACGAAGAAAGAAACGGAGAAATAAATGGAGAAACGAAGAAATAAACCGAGAATCGGAAAAAGATACGGAGAAACGAACAAAGGAACGGAGAAACGAAGAAAGAAACGGAGAAACGAACAAAGAAACGGAGAAACGAACAAAGAAACGGAGAAACGAAGAAAGAAACGGAGAAATAAATGGAGAAACGAAGAAATAAACGCAGACACGAACAAGGAAACGGAGAAACGAAGAAAGAAACGGAGAAACGAAGAAAGAAACGGAGAAACGAAGAAAGAAACGGAGAACGATGAAAGAAACGGAGAAACGAAGAAAGAAACGGAGAAACGAAGAAAGAAACGGAGAAACGAAGAAAGAAACGGAGAAACGAAGAAAGAAACGGAGAGACGAAGAAACGAAGAAAGAAACGGAGAAATAAACGGAGAAACGAAGAAATAAACCGAGAAACGGAAAAAGAAACGGAGAAACGAACAAAGGAACGGAGAAACGAAGAAAGAAACGGAGAAACGAACAAAGAAACGGAGAAACGAACAAAGAAACGGAGAAACGAAGAAAGAAGCGGAGAAATAAATGGAGAAACGAAGAAATAAACGGAGACACGAACAAGGAAACGGAGAAACGAAGAAAGAAACGGAGAAACGAAGAAAGAAACGGAGAAACGTAGAAAGAAACGAAGATACGAACAAAGAAACGGAGAAACGAACAAAGAAACGGAGAAACGAAGAAATAAACGGAGAAATGAAGAAAGAAACGGAGAAACAAAGAAAGAAACGGAGAAACGAACAAAGAAACGGAGAAACGAAGAAAGAAACGGAGAAACGAAGAAAGAAACGGAGAAACGAAGAAAGAAACGGAGAAACGAAGAAAGAAACGGAGAGACGAAGAAAGAAACGAAGAAACGAAGAAAGAAACGGAGAAATAAATGGAGAAACGAAGAAATAAACCGAGAATCGGAAAAAGATACGGAGAAACGAACAAAGGAACGGAGAAACGAAGAAAGAAACGGAGAAACGAACAAAGAAACGGAGAAACGAACAAAGAAACGGAGAAACGAAGAAAGAAACGGAGAAATAAATGGAGAAACGAAGAAATAAACGCAGACACGAACAAGGAAACGGAGAAACGAAGAAAGAAACGGAGAAACGAAGAAAGAAACGGAGAAACGAAGAAAGAAACGGAGAACGATGAAAGAAACGGAGAAACGAAGAAAGAAACGGAGAAACGAAGAAAGAAACGGAGAAACGAAGAAAGAAACGGAGAAACGAAGAAAGAAACGGAGAGACGAAGAAACGAAGAAAGAAACGGAGAAATAAACGGAGAAACGAAGAAATAAACCGAGAAACGGAAAAAGAAACGGAGAAACGAACAAAGGAACGGAGAAACGAAGAAAGAAACGGAGAAACGAACAAAGAAACGGAGAAACGAACAAAGAAACGGAGAAACGAAGAAAGAAGCGGAGAAATAAATGGAGAAACGAAGAAATAAACGGAGACACGAACAAGGAAACGGAGAAACGAAGAAAGAAACGGAGAAACGAAGAAAGAAACGGAGAAACGTAGAAAGAAACGAAGATACGAACAAAGAAACGGAGAAACGAACAAAGAAACGGAGAAACGAAGAAATAAACGGAGAAATGAAGAAAGAAACGGAGAAACAAAGAAAGAAACGGAGAAACGAACAAAGAAACGGAGAAACGAAGAAAGAAACGGAGAAACGAAGAATGAAACGGAGAAACGAAGATAGAAACGGAGAAATAAATGGAGAAACGAAGATATAAACGGAGAAACGAAGAAAGAAACGGAGGAACGGAGAAATAAATGGAGAAACGAAGAAATAAACGGAGAAACGAAGAAAGAAATGGAGAAACGAAGAAAGAAACGGATAAACGAAGAAAGAAACGGAGAAACGATGAAAGAAACGGAGAAACGAAGAAAGAAACGGAGAAACGAAGAAAGAAACGGAGAAACGAAGAAAGAAACGGAGTAACGAAGAAAGAAACGGAGGAACGGAGAAAGAAACGGAGAAACGATGAAAGAAACGGAGAAATAAATGGAGAAACGAAGAAATAAACGGAGACACGAACAAGGAAACGGAGAAACGAAGAAAGAAACGGAGAAACGAAGAAAGAAACGGAGAAACGTAGAAAGAAACGAAGATACGAACAAAGAAACGGAGAAACGAACAAAGAAACGGAGAAACGAAGAAATAAACGGAGAAATGAAGAAAGAAACGGAGAAACAAAGAAAGAAACGGAGAAACGAACAAAGAAACGGAGAAACGAAGAAAGAAACGGAGAAACGAAGAATGAAACGGAGAAACGAAGAAAGAAACGGAGAAATAAATGGAGAAATGAAGATATAAACGGAGAAACGAAGAAAGAAACGGAGGAACGGAGAAATAAATGGAGAAACGAAGAAATAAACGGAGAAACGAAGAAAGAAACGGAGAAACGAAGAAAGAAACGGAGAAACGAAGAAAGAAACGGAGAAACGATGAAAGAAACGGAGAAACGAAGAAAGAAACGGAGAAACGAAGAAAGAAACGGAGAAACGAAGAAAGAAACGGAGTAACGAAGAAAGAAACGGAGGAACGGAGAAAGAAACGGAGAAACGATGAAAGAAACGGAGAAACGAAGAAAGAAACGGAGAAACGAAGAAAGGAACGGAGAAAGGAAGAAAGAAACGGAGAAACGAAGAAAGAAACGGAGAAACGAAGAAAGAAACGGAGAAACGAAGAAAGAAACGGAGAAACGAAGAAAGAAACGGAGAAACGAACGAAGAAACGGAGAAACGAAGAAAGAAACGGTGAAACGAACAAAGAAACGGAGAAACGAAGAAAGAAACGGAGAATCGAAGAAAGAAACGAAGAAAGAAACGGAGGAACGGCGAAATAAATGGAGAAACGAAGAAATAAATGGAGAAACGAAGAAACAAACACAGAAACGGACAAAGAAACGGAGTAACGAAGAAAGAAACGGAGGAACGGAGAAATAAATGGAGAAACGGAGAAACGAAGGAAGAGACGGAGAAACGAAGAAACAAACGGAGAAGCGAAGAAGGAAACGGAGAAACGAAGAAAGAAACCGAGAAACGAAGATAGAAACGGAGAAACGAAGAAAGAAACGGAGTAACGAAGAAAGAAACGGAGAAATAAATGGAGAAACGAAGAAATAAACCGAGAAACGGAAAAAGAAACGGAGAAACGAACAAAGGAACGGAGAAACGAAGAAACAAACGGAGAAACGAACAAAGATACGGAGAAACGAACAAAGAAACGGAGAAACGGAGAAAGAAACGGAGAAATAAATGGAGAAACGAAGAAATAAACGGAGACACGAACAAGGAAACGGAGAAACGAAGAAAGAAACGGAGAAACGAAGAAAGAAACGGAGAAACGTAGAAAGAAACGGAGATACGAACAAAGAAATGAAGAAACGAACAAAGAAACGGAGAAACGAAGAAATAAAAGGAGAAACGAAGAAAGACACGGAGAAACGAACATTGAAACGCAGAAACGAAGAATGAAACGGAGAAACGAAGAAATAAACGGAGAAATGAAGAAAGAAACGGAGAAACAAAGAAAGAAACGGAGAAACGAACAAAGAAACGGAGAAACGAACAAAGAAACGGAGAAACGAAGAATGAATCGGAGAAACGAAGAAAGAAACGGAGAAACGAAGAAAGAAACGGAGAAATAAATGGAGAAACGAAGAAATAATCCGAAAAACGGAAAAAGAGACGGAGAAACGAAGAAAGAGACGGAGAAACGAAGAAAGAAACGGAGAAACGAAGAAAGAAACGGAGAAACGAAGAAAGAAACGGAGAAACGAAGAAAGAAACGGGGAAACGAAGAAAAAAACGGAGAAACGAACAAAGAAACGGAGTAATGAACAAAGAAACGGCGAAACGTAAAAAGAAACGGAGGAACGGAGAATTAAAAGGAGAAACGAAGAAATAAACGGAGAAACGTAGAAAGAAACGGAGAAACGAAGAAAGAAACGGAGAAACGAAGAAACGAAAAAGTAAACCGAGAAACGGAGGAAGAAACGGAGAAACGAACAAAGAAACGGAGAAACGAAGAAACAAACGGAGAAACGAAGAAAGAAACGGAGAAATAAATGGAGAAACGAAGAAATAATCCGAAAAACGGAAAAAGAAACGGAGAAACGAAGAAAGAGACGGAGAAACGAAGAAAGAAACGGAGAAACGGAGAAATAAATGGAGAAACGAAGAAATAAACGGAGAAACGAAGAAAGAAACGGAGAAACGGAGAAAGAAACGGAGAAACGAAGAAATAAACGGAGAAACGAAGAAAGAAACGAAGAAACGAAGAAAGAAACGGAGAAACGAACAAGGAAACGGAGAAACGAAGAAAGAAACGGAGAAACGAAGAAATAAACGGAGAAACGAAGAAAGAAACGGAGAAGCGGAGAAAGAAACGGAGAGACGAAGAAATAAACGGAGAAACGAAGAAAGAAACGAAGAAACGAAGAAAGAAACGGAGAAACGAAGAAAGAAACGGAGAAATAAATGGAGAAACGAAGAAATAATCCGAAAAACGGAAAAAGAGACGGAGAAACGAAGAAAGAAACGGAGAAACGAACGAAGAAACGGAGAAACGAAGAAAGAAACGGTGAAACGAACAAAGAAACGGAGAAACGAAGAAAGAAACGGAGAATCGAAGAAAGAAACGAAGAAAGAAACGGAGGAACGGCGAAATAAATGGAGAAACGAAGAAGGAAACGGAGAAACGAAGATAGAAACGGAGAAACGAAGAAAGAAACGGAGTAACGAAGAAAGAAACGGAGGAACGGAGAAATAAATGGAGAAACGGAGAAACGAAGGAAGAGACGGAGAAACGAAGAAACAAACGGAGAAACGAAGAAGGAAACGGAGAAACGAAGAAAGAAACGGAGAAACGAAGATAGAAACGGAGAAACGAAGAAAGAAACGGAGTAACGAAGAAAGAAACGGAGAAACGAAGAAAGAAACGGAGAAACGAAGAAAGAAACGGAGAACCGAAGAAAGAAACGGAGAGACGAAGAAAGAAACGAAGAAACGAAGAAAGAAACGGAGAAATAAATGGAGAAACGAAGAAATAAACCGAGAAACGGAAAAAGAAACGGAGAAACGAACAAAGGAACGGAGAAACGAAGAAACAAACGGAGTAACGAAGAAAGAAACGGAGGAACGGAGAAATAAATGGAGAAACGGAGAAACGAAGGAAGAGACGGAGAAACGAAGAAACAAACGGAGAAACGAAGAAGGAAACGGAGAAACGAAGAAAGAAACGGAGAAACGAAGATAGAAACGGAGAAACGAAGAAAGAAACGGAGTAACGAAGAAAGAAACGGAGAAACGAAGAAAGAAACGGAGAAACGAAGAAAGAAACGGAGAACCGAAGAAAGAAACGGAGAGACGAAGAAAGAAACGAAGAAACGAAGAAAGAAACGGAGAAATAAATGGAGAAACGAAGAAATAAACCGAGAAACCGAAAAAGAAACGGAGAAACGAACAAAGGAACGGAGAAACGAAGAAACAAACGGAGAAACGAACAAAGATACGGAGAAACGAACAAAGAAACGGAGAAACGAAGAAAGAAACGGAGAAATAAATGGAGAAACGAAGAAATAAACGGAGACACGAACAAGGAAACGGAGAAACGAAGAAAGAAACGGAGAAACGAAGAAAGAAACGGAGAAACGTAGAAAGAAACGGAGATACGAACAAAGAAATGGAGAAACGAACAAAGAAACGGAGAAACGAAGAAATAAAAGGAGAAACGAAGAAAGACACGGAGAAACGAACATTGAAACGCAGAAACGAAGAATGAAACGGAGAAACGAAGAAATAAACGGAGAAATGAAGAAAGAAACGGAGAAACAAAGAAAGAAACGGAGAAACGAACAAAGAAACGGAGAAACGAACAAAGAAACGGAGAAACGAAGAATGAATCGGAGAAACGAAGAAAGAAACGGAGAAACGAAGAAAGAAACGGAGAAATAAATGGAGAAACGAAGAAATAATCCGAAAAACGGAAAAAGAGACGGAGAAACGAAGAAAGAGACGGAGAAACGAAGAAAGAAACGGAGAAACGAAGAAAGAAACGGAGAAACGAAGAAAGAAACGGAGAAACGAAGAAAGAAACGGGGAAACGAAGAAAAAAACGGAGAAACGAACAAAGAAACGGAGTAATGAACAAAGAAACGGCGAAACGTAAAAAGAAACGGAGGAACGGAGAATTAAAAGGAGAAACGAAGAAATAAACGGAGAAACGTAGAAAGAAACGGAGAAACGAAGAAAGAAACGGAGAAACGAAGAAACGAAAAAGTAAACCGAGAAACGGAGGAAGAAACGGAGAAACGAACAAAGAAACGGAGAAACGAAGAAACAAACGGAGAAACGAAGAAAGAAACGGAGAAATAAATGGAGAAACGAATAAATAATCCGAAAAACGGAAAAAGAAACGGAGAAACGAAGAAAGAGACGGAGAAACGAAGAAAGAAACGGAGAAACGGAGAAATAAATGGAGAAACGAAGAAATAAACGGAGAAACGAAGAAAGAAACGGAGAAACGGAGAAAGAAACGGAGAAACGAAGAAATAAACGGAGAAACGAAGAAAGAAACGAAGAAACGAAGAAAGAAACGGAGAAACGAACAAGGAAACGGAGAAACGAAGAAAGAAACGGAGAAACGAAGAAATAAACGGAGAAACGAAGAAAGAAACGGAGAAGCGGAGAAAGAAACGGAGAGACGAAGAAATAAACGGAGAAACGAAGAAAGAAACGAAGAAACGAAGAAAGAAACGGAGAAACGAAGAAAGAAACGGAGAAATAAATGGAGAAACGAAGAAATAATCCGAAAAACGGAAAAAGAGACGGAGAAACGAAGAAAGAAACGGAGAAACGAACGAAGAAACGGAGAAACGAAGAAAGAAACGGTGAAACGAACAAAGAAACGGAGAAACGAAGAAAGAAACGGAGAATCGAAGAAAGAAACGAAGAAAGAAACGGAGGAACGGCGAAATAAATGGAGAAACGAAGAAATAAATGGAGAAACGAAGAAACAAACACAGAAACGGACAAAGAAACGGAGTAACGAAGAAAGAAACGGAGGAACGGAGAAATAAATGGAGAAACGGAGAAACGAAGGAAGAGACGGAGAAACGAAGAAACAAACGGAGAAGCGAAGAAAGAAACGGAGTAACGAAGAAAGAAACGGAGGAACGGAGAAATAAATGGAGAAACGGAGAAACGAAGGAAGAGACGGAGAAACGAAGAAACAAACGGAGAAACGAAGAAGGAAACGGAGAAACGAAGAAAGAAACGGAGAAACGAAGATAGAAACGGAGAAACGAAGAAAGAAACGGAGTAACGAAGAAAGAAACGGAGAAACGAAGAAAGAAACGGAGAAACGAAGAAAGAAACGGAGAACCGAAGAAAGAAACGGAGAGACGAAGAAAGAAACGAAGAAACGAAGAAAGAAACGGAGAAATAAATGGAGAAACGAAGAAATAAACCGAGAAACGGAAAAAGAAACGGAGAAACGAACAAAGGAACGGAGAAACGAAGAAACAAACGGAGAGACGAAGAAAGAAACGAAGAAACGAAGAAAGAAACGGAGAAATAAATGGAGAAACGAAGAAATAAACCGAGAAACGGAAAAAGAAACGGAGAAACGAACAAAGGAACGGAGAAACGAAGAAACAAACGGAGAAACGAACAAAGAAACGGAGAAACGAACAAAGAAACGGAGGAACGAAGAAAGAAACGGAGAAATAAATGGAGAAACGAAGAAATAAACGGAGACACGAACAAGGAAACGGAGAAACGAAGAAAGAAACGGAGAAACGAAGAAAGAAACGGAGAAACGTAGAAAGAAACGGAGATACGAACAAAGAAATGGAGAAACGAACAAAGAAACGGAGAAACGAAGAAATAAAAGGAGAAACGAAGAAAGACACGGAGAAACGAACATTGAAACGCAGAAACGAAGAATGAAACGGAGAAACGAAGAAATAAACGGAGAAATGAAGAAAGAAACGGAGAAACAAAGAAAGAAACGGAGAAACGAACAAAGAAACGGAGAAACGAACAAAGAAACGGAGAAACGAAGAATGAATCGGAGAAACGAAGAAAGAAACGGAGAAACGAAGAAAGAAACGGAGAAATAAATGGAGAAACGAAGAAATAATCCGAAAAACGGAAAAAGAGACGGAGAAACGAAGAAAGAGACGGAGAAACGAAGAAAGAAACGGAGAAACGAAGAAAGAAACGGAGAAACGAAGAAAGAAACGGAGAAACGAAGAAAGAAACGGGGAAACGAAGAAAAAAACGGAGAAACGAACAAAGAAACGGAGTAATGAACAAAGAAACGGCGAAACGTAAAAAGAAACGGAGGAACGGAGAATTAAAAGGAGAAACGAAGAAATAAACGGAGAAACGTAGAAAGAAACGGAGAAACGAAGAAAGAAACGGAGAAACGAAGAAACGAAAAAGTAAACCGAGAAACGGAGGAAGAAACGGAGAAACGAACAAAGAAACGGAGAAACGAAGAAACAAACGGAGAAACGAAGAAAGAAACGGAGAAATAAATGGAGAAACGAATAAATAATCCGAAAAACGGAAAAAGAAACGGAGAAACGAAGAAAGAGACGGAGAAACGAAGAAAGAAACGGAGAAACGGAGAAATAAATGGAGAAACGAAGAAATAAACGGAGAAACGAAGAAAGAAACGGAGAAACGGAGAAAGAAACGGAGAAACGAAGAAATAAACGGAGAAACGAAGAAAGAAACGAAGAAACGAAGAAAGAAACGGAGAAACGAACAAGGAAACGGAGAAACGAAGAAAGAAACGGAGAAACGAAGAAATAAACGGAGAAACGAAGAAAGAAACGGAGAAGCGGAGAAAGAAACGGAGAGACGAAGAAATAAACGGAGAAACGAAGAAAGAAACGAAGAAACGAAGAAAGAAACGGAGAAACGAACAAAGAAACGGAGAAACGAAGAAAGAAACGGAGAAACGAACAATGAAACGCAGAAACTAAGAATGAAACGGAGAAACGAAGATATAAACGGAGAAATGAAGAAAGAAACGGAGAAACAAAGAAAGAATCGGAGAAACGAACAAAGAAACGGAGAAACGAACAAAGAAACGGAGAAACGAAGAATGAAACGGAGAAACGAAGAAAGAAACGGAGAAATAAATGGAGAAACGAAGAAATAAACGGAGAAACGAACAAGGAAACGGAGAAACGAAGAAAGAAACGGAGAAATGAAGAAAGAAACGGAGAAACGAAGAAAGAAACGGAGAAACGAAGAAAGAAACGGAGAGACGAAGAAAGAAACGAAGAAACGAAGAAAGAAACGGAGAAATAAATGGAGAAACGAAGAAATAAACCGAGAAACGGAAAAAGATACGGAGAAACGAACAAAGGAACGGAGAAACGAAGAAAGAAACGGAGAAACGACAAAGAAACGGAGAAACGAACAAAGAAACGGAGAAACGAAGAAAGAAACGGAGAAATAAATGGAGAAACGAAGAAATAAACGGAGACACGAACAAGGAAACGGAGAAACGAAGAAAGAAACGGAGAAACGAAGAAAGAAACGGAGAAACGAAGAAGGAAACGGAGAACGATGAAAGAAACGGAGAAACGAAGAAAGAAACGGAGAAACGAAGAAAGAAACGGAGAAACGAAGAAAGAAACGGAGAGACGAAGAAAGAAACGAAGAAACGAAGAAAGAAACGTAGAAATAAACGGAGAAACGAAGAAATAAACCGAGAAACGGAAAAAGAAACGGAGAAACGAACAAAGGAACGGAGAAACGAACAAAGAAACGGAGAAACGAACAAAGAAACGGAGAAACGAACAAAGAAACGGAGAAACGAAGAACGAAACGGAGAAATAAATGGAGAAACGAAGAAATAAACGGAGACACGAACAAGGAAACGGAGAAACGAAGAAAGAAACGGAGAAACGAAGAAAGAAACGGAGAAACGTAGAAAGAAACGAAGATACGAACAAAGAAACGGAGAAACGAACAAAGAAACGGAGAAACGAAGAAATAAACGGAGAAACGAAGAAAGACACGGAGAAACGAACAATGAAAGGCAGAAACGAAGAATGAAACGGAGAAACGAAGAAATAAACGGAGAAATGAAGAAAGAAACGGAGAAACAAAGAAAGAAACGGAGAAACGAACAAAGAAACGGAGAAACGAAGAAAGAAACGGAGAAACGAAGAAAGAAACGGAGAAATAAATGGAGAAACGAAGAAATAATCCGAAAAACGGCAAAAGAAACGGAGAAACGAAGAAAGAGACGGAGAAACGAAGAAAGAAACGGAGAAACGAAGAAAGAAACGGAGAAACGAAGAAAGAAACGGAGAAACAAAGAAAGAAACGGGGAAACGAAGAAAAAAACGGAGAAACGAACAAAGAAACGGAGTAATGAACAAAGAAACGGCGAAACGAAGAAAGAAACGGAGAAACGAAGAAAGAAACGGAGAAACGTAGAAAGAAACGAAGATACGAACAAAGAAACGGAGAAACGAACAAAGAAACGGAGAAACGAAGAAAGAAACGGAGAAACGATGAAAGAAACGGAGAAACGAAGAAAGAAACGGAGAAACGAAGAAAGAAACGGAGAAACGAAGAAAGAAACGGAGAAATAAATGGAGAAACGAAGAAATAAACGGAGACACGAACAAGGAAACGGAGAAACGAAGAAAGAAACGGAGAAACGAAGAAAGAAACGGAGAAACGTAGAAAGAAACGGAGATACGAACAAAGAAATGGAGAAACGAACAAAGAAACGGAGAAACGAAGAAATAAAAGGAGAAACGAAGAAAGACACGGAGAAACGAACATTGAAACGCAGAAACGAAGAATGAAACGGAGAAACGAAGAAATAAACGGAGAAATGAAGAAAGAAACGGAGAAACAAAGAAAGAAACGGAGAAACGAACAAAGAAACGGAGAAACGAACAAAGAAACGGAGAAACGAAGAATGAATCGGAGAAACGAAGAAAGAAACGGAGAAACGAAGAAAGAAACGGAGAAATAAATGGAGAAACGAAGAAATAATCCGAAAAACGGAAAAAGAGACGGAGAAACGAAGAAAGAGACGGAGAAACGAAGAAAGAAACGGAGAAACGAAGAAAGAAACGGAGAAACGAAGAAAGAAACGGAGAAACGAAGAAAGAAACGGGGAAACGAAGAAAAAAACGGAGAAACGAACAAAGAAACGGAGTAATGAACAAAGAAACGGCGAAACGTAAAAAGAAACGGAGGAACGGAGAATTAAAAGGAGAAACGAAGAAATAAACGGAGAAACGTAGAAAGAAACGGAGAAACGAAGAAAGAAACGGAGAAACGAAGAAACGAAAAAGTAAACCGAGAAACGGAGGAAGAAACGGAGAAACGAACAAAGAAACGGAGAAACGAAGAAACAAACGGAGAAACGAAGAAAGAAACGGAGAAATAAATGGAGAAACGAATAAATAATCCGAAAAACGGAAAAAGAAACGGAGAAACGAAGAAAGAGACGGAGAAACGAAGAAAGAAACGGAGAAACGGAGAAATAAATGGAGAAACGAAGAAATAAACGGAGAAACGAAGAAAGAAACGGAGAAACGGAGAAAGAAACGGAGAAACGAAGAAATAAACGGAGAAACGAAGAAAGAAACGAAGAAACGAAGAAAGAAACGGAGAAACGAACAAGGAAACGGAGAAACGAAGAAAGAAACGGAGAAACGAAGAAATAAACGGAGAAACGAAGAAAGAAACGGAGAAGCGGAGAAAGAAACGGAGAGACGAAGAAATAAACGGAGAAACGAAGAAAGAAACGAAGAAACGAAGAAAGAAACGGAGAAACGAAGAAAGAAACGGAGAAATAAATGGAGAAACGAAGAAATAATCCGAAAAACGGAAAAAGAGACGGAGAAACGAAGAAAGAAACGGAGAAACGAACGAAGAAACGGAGAAACGAAGAAAGAAACGGTGAAACGAACAAAGAAACGGAGAAACGAAGAAAGAAACGGAGAATCGAAGAAAGAAACGAAGAAAGAAACGGAGGAACGGCGAAATAAATGGAGAAACGAAGAAATAAATGGAGAAACGAAGAAACAAACACAGAAACGGACAAAGAAACGGAGTAACGAAGAAAGAAACGGAGGAACGGAGAAATAAATGGAGAAACGGAGAAACGAAGGAAGAGACGGAGAAACGAAGAAACAAACGGAGAAGCGAAGAAAGAAACGGAGTAACGAAGAAAGAAACGGAGGAACGGAGAAATAAATGGAGAAACGGAGAAACGAAGGAAGAGACGGAGAAACGAAGAAACAAACGGAGAAACGAAGAAGGAAACGGAGAAACGAAGAAAGAAACGGAGAAACGAAGATAGAAACGGAGAAACGAAGAAAGAAACGGAGTAACGAAGAAAGAAACGGAGAAACGAAGAAAGAAACGGAGAAACGAAGAAAGAAACGGAGAACCGAAGAAAGAAACGGAGAGACGAAGAAAGAAACGAAGAAACGAAGAAAGAAACGGAGAAATAAATGGAGAAACGAAGAAATAAACCGAGAAACGGAAAAAGAAACGGAGAAACGAACAAAGGAACGGAGAAACGAAGAAACAAACGGAGAGACGAAGAAAGAAACGAAGAAACGAAGAAAGAAACGGAGAAATAAATGGAGAAACGAAGAAATAAACCGAGAAACGGAAAAAGAAACGGAGAAACGAACAAAGGAACGGAGAAACGAAGAAACAAACGGAGAAACGAACAAAGAAACGGAGAAACGAACAAAGAAACGGAGAAACGAAGAAAGAAACGGAGAAATAAATGGAGAAACGAAGAAATAAACGGAGACACGAACAAGGAAACGGAGAAACGAAGAAAGAAACGGAGAAACGAAGAAAGAAACGGAGAAACGTAGAAAGAAACGGAGATACGAACAAAGAAATGGAGAAACGAACAAAGAAACGGAGAAACGAAGAAATAAAAGGAGAAACGAAGAAAGACACGGAGAAACGAACATTGAAACGCAGAAACGAAGAATGAAACGGAGAAACGAAGAAATAAACGGAGAAATGAAGAAAGAAACGGAGAAACAAAGAAAGAAACGGAGAAACGAACAAAGAAACGGAGAAACGAACAAAGAAACGGAGAAACGAAGAATGAATCGGAGAAACGAAGAAAGAAACGGAGAAACGAAGAAAGAAACGGAGAAATAAATGGAGAAACGAAGAAATAATCCGAAAAACGGAAAAAGAGACGGAGAAACGAAGAAAGAGACGGAGAAACGAAGAAAGAAACGGAGAAACGAAGAAAGAAACGGAGAAACGAAGAAAGAAACGGAGAAACGAAGAAAGAAACGGGGAAACGAAGAAAAAAACGGAGAAACGAACAAAGAAACGGAGTAATGAACAAAGAAACGGCGAAACGTAAAAAGAAACGGAGGAACGGAGAATTAAAAGGAGAAACGAAGAAATAAACGGAGAAACGTAGAAAGAAACGGAGAAACGAAGAAAGAAACGGAGAAACGAAGAAACGAAAAAGTAAACCGAGAAACGGAGGAAGAAACGGAGAAACGAACAAAGAAACGGAGAAACGAAGAAACAAACGGAGAAACGAAGAAAGAAACGGAGAAATAAATGGAGAAACGAATAAATAATCCGAAAAACGGAAAAAGAAACGGAGAAACGAAGAAAGAGACGGAGAAACGAAGAAAGAAACGGAGAAACGGAGAAATAAATGGAGAAACGAAGAAATAAACGGAGAAACGAAGAAAGAAACGGAGAAACGGAGAAAGAAACGGAGAAACGAAGAAATAAACGGAGAAACGAAGAAAGAAACGAAGAAACGAAGAAAGAAACGGAGAAACGAACAAGGAAACGGAGAAACGAAGAAAGAAACGGAGAAACGAAGAAATAAACGGAGAAACGAAGAAAGAAACGGAGAAGCGGAGAAAGAAACGGAGAGACGAAGAAATAAACGGAGAAACGAAGAAAGAAACGAAGAAACGAAGAAAGAAACGGAGAAACGAACAAAGAAACGGAGAAACGAAGAAAGAAACGGAGAAACGAACAATGAAACGCAGAAACTAAGAATGAAACGGAGAAACGAAGATATAAACGGAGAAATGAAGAAAGAAACGGAGAAACAAAGAAAGAATCGGAGAAACGAACAAAGAAACGGAGAAACGAACAAAGAAACGGAGAAACGAAGAATGAAACGGAGAAACGAAGAAAGAAACGGAGAAATAAATGGAGAAACGAAGAAATAAACGGAGAAACGAACAAGGAAACGGAGAAACGAAGAAAGAAACGGAGAAATGAAGAAAGAAACGGAGAAACGAAGAAAGAAACGGAGAAACGAAGAAAGAAACGGAGAGACGAAGAAAGAAACGAAGAAACGAAGAAAGAAACGGAGAAATAAATGGAGAAACGAAGAAATAAACCGAGAAACGGAAAAAGATACGGAGAAACGAACAAAGGAACGGAGAAACGAAGAAAGAAACGGAGAAACGACAAAGAAACGGAGAAACGAACAAAGAAACGGAGAAACGAAGAAAGAAACGGAGAAATAAATGGAGAAACGAAGAAATAAACGGAGACACGAACAAGGAAACGGAGAAACGAAGAAAGAAACGGAGAAACGAAGAAAGAAACGGAGAAACGAAGAAGGAAACGGAGAACGATGAAAGAAACGGAGAAACGAAGAAAGAAACGGAGAAACGAAGAAAGAAACGGAGAAACGAAGAAAGAAACGGAGAGACGAAGAAAGAAACGAAGAAACGAAGAAAGAAACGTAGAAATAAACGGAGAAACGAAGAAATAAACCGAGAAACGGAAAAAGAAACGGAGAAACGAACAAAGGAACGGAGAAACGAACAAAGAAACGGAGAAACGAACAAAGAAACGGAGAAACGAACAAAGAAACGGAGAAACGAAGAACGAAACGGAGAAATAAATGGAGAAACGAAGAAATAAACGGAGACACGAACAAGGAAACGGAGAAACGAAGAAAGAAACGGAGAAACGAAGAAAGAAACGGAGAAACGTAGAAAGAAACGAAGATACGAACAAAGAAACGGAGAAACGAACAAAGAAACGGAGAAACGAAGAAATAAACGGAGAAACGAAGAAAGACACGGAGAAACGAACAATGAAAGGCAGAAACGAAGAATGAAACGGAGAAACGAAGAAATAAACGGAGAAATGAAGAAAGAAACGGAGAAACAAAGAAAGAAACGGAGAAACGAACAAAGAAACGGAGAAACGAAGAAAGAAACGGAGAAACGAAGAAAGAAACGGAGAAATAAATGGAGAAACGAAGAAATAATCCGAAAAACGGCAAAAGAAACGGAGAAACGAAGAAAGAGACGGAGAAACGAAGAAAGAAACGGAGAAACGAAGAAAGAAACGGAGAAACGAAGAAAGAAACGGAGAAACAAAGAAAGAAACGGGGAAACGAAGAAAAAAACGGAGAAACGAACAAAGAAACGGAGTAATGAACAAAGAAACGGCGAAACGAAGAAAGAAACGGAGAAACGAAGAAAGAAACGGAGAAACGTAGAAAGAAACGAAGATACGAACAAAGAAACGGAGAAACGAACAAAGAAACGGAGAAACGAAGAAAGAAACGGAGAAACGATGAAAGAAACGGAGAAACGAAGAAAGAAACGGAGAAACGAAGAAAGAAACGGAGAAACGAAGAAGGAAACGGAGAAACGAAGAAAGAAACGGAGAAACGTAGAAAGAAACGAAGATACGAACAAAGAAACGGAGAAACGAACAAAGAAACGGAGAAACGAAGAAATAAACGGAGAAATGAAGAAAGAAACGGAGAAACGAAGAAAGAAACGGAGAAACGAAGAAAGAAACGGAGAGACGAAGAAAGAAAAGAAGAAACGAAGAAAGAAACGGAGAAATAAATGGAGAAACGAAGAAATAAACCGAGAATCGGAAAAAGATACGGAGAAACGAACAAAGGAACGGAGAAACGAAGAAAGAAACGGAGAAACGAACAAAGAAACGGAGAAACGAAGAAAGAAACGGAGAAACGGAGAAAGAAACGGAGAAACGAAGAAATAAACGGAGAAACGAAGAAAGAAACGAAGAAACGAAGAAAGAAACGGAGAAACGAACAAGGAAACGGAGAAACGAAGAAAGAAACGGAGAAACGAAGAAATAAACGGAGAAACGAAGAAGGAAACGGAGAAACGAAGAAAGAAACGGAGTAACGAAGAAAGAAACGGAGAAACGAACGAAGAAACGGAGAAACGAAGAAAGAAACGGAGAAACGAACAAAGAAACGGAGAAACGAAGAAAGAAGCGGAGAAGCGAACAAAGGAAAGGAGAAACGAAGAAAGAAACGGAGGAACGGAGAAATAAATGGGGAAACGAAGAAATAAACGGAGAAACGAAGAAAGAAACGGAGAAATAAATGGAGAAACGAAGAAATAAACCGAGAATCGGAAAAAGATACGGAGAAACGAACAAAGGAACGGAGAAACGAAGAAAGAAACGGAGAAACGAACAAAGAAACGGAGAAACGAAGAAAGAAACGGAGAAACGGAGAAAGAAACGGAGAAACGAAGAAATAAACGGAGAAACGAAGAAAGAAACGAAGAAACGAAGAAAGAAACGGAGAAACGAACATGGAAACGGAGAAACGAAGAAAGAAACGGAGAAACGAAGAATGAAACGGAGAAACGAAGAAAGAAACGGAGAAACGAAGAAAGAAACGGAGAAACGATGAAAGAAACGGAGAAACGAAGAAAGAAACGGAGAAACGAAGAAAGAAACGGAGAAACGAAGAAAGAAACGGAGAAACGAAGAAAGAAACGGAGAAACGATGAAAGAAACGGAGAAACGAAGAAAGAAACGGAGAAACGAAGAAAGAAACGGAGAAACGAAGAAAGAAACGGAGTAACGAAGAAAGAAACGGAGGAACGGAGAAAGAAACGGAGAAACGATGAAAGAAACGGAGAAATAAATGGAGAAACGAAGAAATAAACGGAGACACGAACAAGGAAACGGAGAAACGAAGAAAGAAACGGAGAAACGAAGAAAGAAACGGAGAAACGTAGAAAGAAACGAAGATACGAACAAAGAAACGGAGAAACGAACAAAGAAACGGAGAAACGAAGAAATAAACGGAGAAATGAAGAAAGAAACGGAGAAACGAAGAAAGAAACGGAGAAACGAAGAAAGAAACGGAGAGACGAAGAAAGAAACGAAGAAACGAAGAAAGAAACGGAGAAATAAATGGAGAAACGAAGAAATAAACCGAGAATCGGAAAAAGATACGGAGAAACGAACAAAGGAACGGAGAAACGAAGAAAGAAACGGAGAAACGAACAAAGAAACGGAGAAACGAAGAAAGAAACGGAGAAACGGAGAAAGAAACGGAGAAACGAAGAAATAAACGGAGAAACGAAGAAAGAAACGAAGAAACGAAGAAAGAAACGGAGAAACGAACAAGGAAACGGAGAAACGAAGAAAGAAACGGAGAAACGAAGAAATAAACGGAGAAACGAAGAAGGAAACGGAGAAACGAAGAAAGAAACGGAGTAACGAAGAAAGAAACGGAGGAACGGAGAAATAAATGGAGGAACGGAGAAACGAAGAAAGAAACGGAGAAACGAAGAAACAAACGGAGAAACGAAGAAAGAAACGGAGAAACGAAGAAAGAAACGGAGAAATGAAGAAAGAAACGGAGAAACAAAGAAAGAAACGGAGAAACGAAGAAAGAAACGGAGAAACGAACGAAGAAACGGAGAAACGAAAAAGAAACGGAGAAACGAACAAAGAAACGGAGAAACGAAGAAAGAAGCGGAGAAGCGAACAAAGGAAAGGAGAAACGAAGAAAGAAACGGAGGAACGGAGAAATAAATGGGGAAACGAAGAAATAAACGGAGAAACGAAGAAAGAAACGGAGAAACGAAGAAAGAAACGGAGAAACGAAGAAAGAAACGGAGAAACGAAGAAAGAAACGAAAAAACGAAGAAAGAAACGGAGAAACGAAGAAAGAAACGGAGAAACGAAGAAAGAAACGGAGAAACGAAGAAAGAAACGGAGAAATAAATGGAGAAACGAAGAAATAAACGGAGAAACGAACAAGGAAACGAAGAAACGAAGAAAGAAACTGAGAAACGAAGAAAGAAACGGAGAAACGAAGAAAGAAACGGAGAAACGAAGAAAGAAACGGAGAAACGAAGAAAGAAACGGAGAAACGAAGAAAGAAACGGAGTAACGAAGAAAGAAACGGAGGAACGGAGAAATAAATGGAGAAACGGAGAAACGAAGAAAGAAACGGAGAAACGAAGAAAGAAACGGAGAAACGAAGAAAGAAACGGAGAAACGAAGAAAGAAACGGAGAAACGAACAATGAAACGCAGAATCGAAGAATGAAACGGAGAAACGAAGATATAAACGGAGAAATGAAGAAAGAATCGGAGAAACAAAGAAAGAATCGGAGAAACGAACAAAGAAACGGAGAAACGAAGAAAGAAACGGAGAAACGAAGAACGAAACGGAGAAACGAAGAAAGAAACGGAGAAATAAATGGAGAAACGAAGATATAAACGGAGAAACGAAGAAAGAAACGGAGAAACGAAGAAATGAACGGAGAAACGAAGACAGAAACAGAGAAACGGGGAAAGAAACGGAGAAACGAGGAAATAAACCGACAAACGGAGAAAGAAACGGAGAAACGAAGAAAGAAACAGAGAAACGAACAATGAAACGCAGAAACGAAGAAAGAAGCTGAGAAATAAATGGAGAAACGAAGAAATAAACGGAGAAACGAACAAGGAAACGGAGAAACGAAGAAAGAAACGGAGAAACGAAGAAAGAAACGGAGAAACGAAGAAAGAAACGGAGAAACGAAGAAAGAAACGGAGAGACGAAGAAAGAAACGAAGAAACGAAGAAAGAAACGGAGAAATAAATGGAGAAACGAAGAAATAAACCGAGAAACGGAGAAACGAACAAAGGAACGGAGAAACGAAGAAACAAACGGAGAAACGAACAAAGAAACGGAGAAACGAACAAAGAAACGGAGAAACGAACAAAGAAACGGAGAAATAAATGGAGAAACGAAGAAATAAACGGAGACACGAACAAGGAAACGGAGAAACGAAGAAAGAAACGGAGAAACGAAGAAAGAAACGGAGAAACGTAGAAAGAAACGGAGATAAGAACAAAGAAATGGAGAAACGAACAAAGAAACGGAGAAACGAAGAAATAAAAGGAGAAACGAAGAAAGACACGGAGAAACGAACATTGAAACGCAGAAACGAAGAATGAAACGGAGAAACGAAGAAATAAACGGAGAAATGAAGAAAGAAACGGAGAAACAAAGAAAGAAACGGAGAAACGAACAAAGAAACGGAGAAACGAAGAAAGAAACGGAGAAACGAAGAATGAATCGGAGAAACGAAGAAAGAAACGGAGAAACGAAGAAAGAAACGGAGAAATAAATGGAGAAACGAAGAAATAATCCGAAAAACGGAAAAAGAAACGGAGAAACGAAGAAAGAGACGGAGAAACGAAGAAAGAAACGGAGAAACGAAGAAAGAAACGGAGAAACGAAGAAAGAAACGGAGAAACGAAGAAAGAAACGGGGAAACGAAGAAAAAAACGGAGAAACGAACAAAGAAACGGAGTAATGAACAAAGAAACGGCGAAACGAAGAAAGAATCGGAGGAACGGAGAATTAAAAGGAGAAACGAAGAAATAAACGGAGAAACGTAGAAAGAAACGGAGAAACGAAGAAAGAAACGGAGAAACGAAGAAACGAAAAAGTAAACCGAGAAACGGAGAAAGAAACGGAGAAACGAACACAGAAACGGAGAAACGAAGAAACAAACGGAGAAACGAAGAAAGAAACGAAGAAACGAAGAAAGAAACGGAGAAACGAACAAGGAAAAGGAGAAACGAAGAAAGAAACGGAGAAACGAAGAAATAAACGGAGAAACGAAGAAAGAAACGGAGAAACGAAGACAGAAACAGTGAAACGGGGAAAGAAACAGAGAAACGAGGAAATAAACCGACAAACGGAGAAAGAAACGGAGAAACGAAGAAAGAAACAGAGAAACGAACAATGAAACGCAGCAACGAAGAAAGAAGCGGAGAAATAAATGGAGAAACGAAGAAATAAACGGAGAAACGAACAAGGAAACGGAGATACGAAGAAAGAAACGGAGAAACGAAGAAAGAAACGGAGAAACGAAGAAAGAAACGGAGAAACGAAGAAAGAAACGGAGAGACGAAGAAAGAAACGAAGAAACGAAGAAAGAAACGGAGAAATAAATGGAGAAACGAAGAAATAAACCGAGAATCGGAAAAAGATACGGAGAAACGAACAAAGGAACGGAGAAACGAAGAAAGAAACGGAGAAACGAACAAAGAAACGGAGAAACGAACAAAGAAACGGAGAAACGAAGAAAGAAACGGAGAAATAAATGGAGAAACGAAGAAATAAACGCAGACACGAACAAGGAAACGGAGAAACGAAGAAAGAAACGGAGAAACGAAGAAAGAAACGGAGAAACGAAGAAAGAAACGGAGAACGATGAAAGAAACGGAGAAACGAAGAAAGAAACGGAGAAACGAAGAAAGAAACGGAGAAACGAAGAAAGAAACGGAGAAACGAAGAAAGAAACGGAGAGACGAAGAAACGAAGAAAGAAACGGAGAAATAAACGGAGAAACGAAGAAATAAACCGAGAAACGGAAAAAGAAACGGAGAAACGAACAAAGGAAAGGAGAAACGAAGAAAGAAACGGAGAAACGAACAAAGAAACGGAGAAACGAACAAAGAAACGGAGAAACGAAGAAAGAAGCGGAGAAATAAATGGAGAAACGAAGAAATAAACGGAGACACGAACAAGGAAACGGAGAAACGAAGAAAGAAACGGAGAAACGAAGAAAGAAACGGAGAAACGTAGAAAGAAACGAAGATACGAACAAAGAAACGGAGAAACGAACAAAGAAACGGAGAAACGAAGAAATAAACGGAGAAATGAAGAAAGAAACGGAGAAACAAAGAAAGAAACGGAGAAACGAACAAAGAAACGGAGAAACGAAGAAAGAAACGGAGAAACGAAGAATGAAACGGAGAAACGAAGAAAGAAACGGAGAAACGAAGAAAGAAACGGAGAAACGATGAAAGAAACGGAGAAACGAAGAAAGAAACGGAGAAACGAAGAAAGAAACGGAGAAACGAAGAAAGAAACGGAGAAACGAAGAAAGAAACGGAGAAACGATGAAAGAAACGGAGAAACGAAGAAAGAAACGGAGAAACGAAGAAAGAAACGGAGAAACGAAGAAAGAAACGGAGTAACGAAGAAAGAAACGGAGGAACGGAGAAAGAAACGGAGAAACGATGAAAGAAACGGAGAAATAAATGGAGAAACGAAGAAATAAACGGAGACACGAACAAGGAAACGGAGAAACGAAGAAAGAAACGGAGAAACGAAGAAAGAAACGGAGAAACGTAGAAAGAAACGAAGATACGAACAAAGAAACGGAGAAACGAACAAAGAAACGGAGAAACGAAGAAATAAACGGAGAAATGAAGAAAGAAACGGAGAAACGAAGAAAGAAACGGAGAAACGAAGAAAGAAACGGAGAGACGAAGAAAGAAACGAAGAAACGAAGAAAGAAACGGAGAAATAAATGGAGAAACGAAGAAATAAACCGAGAATCGGAAAAAGATACGGAGAAACGAACAAAGGAACGGAGAAACGAAGAAAGAAACGGAGAAACGAACAAAGAAACGGAGAAACGAAGAAAGAAACGGAGAAACGGAGAAAGAAACGGAGAAACGAAGAAATAAACGGAGAAACGAAGAAAGAAACGAAGAAACGAAGAAAGAAACGGAGAAACGAACAAGGAAACGGAGAAACGAAGAAAGAAACGGAGAAACGAAGAAATAAACGGAGAAACGAAGAAGGAAACGGAGAAACGAAGAAAGAAACGGAGTAACGAAGAAAGAAACGGAGGAACGGAGAAATAAATGGAGGAACGGAGAAACGAAGAAAGAAACGGAGAAACGAAGAAACAAACGGAGAAACGAAGAAAGAAACGGAGAAACGAAGAAAGAAACGGAGAAATGAAGAAAGAAACGGAGAAACAAAGAAAGAAACGGAGAAACGAAGAAAGAAACGGAGAAACGAACGAAGAAACGGAGAAACGAAGAAAGAAACGGAGAAACGAACAAAGAAACGGAGAAACGAAGAAAGAAGCGGAGAAGCGAACAAAGGAAAGGAGAAACGAAGAAAGAAACGGAGGAACGGAGAAATAAATGGGGAAACGAAGAAATAAACGGAGAAACGAAGAAAGAAACGGAGAAACGAAGAAAGAAACGGAGAAACGAAGAAAGAAACGGAGAAACGAAGAAAGAAACGGAAAAACGGAGAAAGAAACAGAGAAACGAAGAAAGAAACGGAGAAACGAAGAAAGAAACGGAGAAACGAAGAAAGAAACGGAGAAATAAATGGAGAAACGAAGAAATAAACGGAGAAACGAACAAGGAAACGAAGAAACGAAGAAAGAAACTGAGAAACGAAGAAAGAAACGGAGAAACGAAGAAAGAAACGGAGAAACGAAGAAAGAAACGGAGAAACGAAGAAAGAAACGGAGAAACGAAGAAAGAAACGGAGTAACGAAGAAAGAAACGGAGGAACGGAGAAATAAATGGAGAAACGGAGAAACGAAGAAAGAAACGGAGAAACGAAGAAAGAAACGGAGAAACGAAGAAAGAAACGGAGAAACGAAGAAAGAAACGGAGAAACGAAGAAAGAAACGGAGAAACGAACAATGAAACGCAGAATCGAAGAATGAAACGGAGAAACGAAGATATAAACGGAGAAATGAAGAAAGAATCGGAGAAACAAAGAAAGAATCGGAGAAACGAACAAAGAAACGGAGAAAAGAAGAAAGAAACGGAGAAACGAAGAACGAAACGGAGAAACGAAGAAAGAAACGGAGAAATAAATGGAGAAACGAAGATATAAACGGAGAAACGAAGAAAGAAACGGAGAAACGAGGAAATGAACGGAGAAACGAAGACAGAAACAGAGAAACGGGGAAAGAAACGGAGAAACGAGGAAATAAACCGACAAACGGAGAAAGAAACGGAGAAACGAAGAAAGAAACAGAGAAACGAACAATGAAACGCAGAAACGAAGAAAGAAGCTGAGAAATAAATGGAGAAACGAAGAAATAAACGGAGAAACGAACAAGGAAACGGAGAAACGAAGAAAGAAACGGAGAAACGAAGAAAGAAACGGAGAAACGAAGAAAGAAACGGAGAAACGAAGAAAGAAACGGAGAGACGAAGAAAGAAACGAAGAAACGAAGAAAGAAACGGAGAAATAAATGGAGAAACGAAGAAATAAACCGAGAAACGGAGAAACGAACAAAGGAACGGAGAAACGAAGAAACAAACGGAGAAACGAACAAAGAAACGGAGAAACGAACAAAGAAACGGAGAAACGAACAAAGAAACGGAGAAATAAATGGAGAAACGAAGAAATAAACGGAGACACGAACAAGGAAACGGAGAAACGAAGAAAGAAACGGAGAAACGAAGAAAGAAACGGAGAAACGTAGAAAGAAACGGAGATAAGAACAAAGAAATGGAGAAACGAACAAAGAAACGGAGAAACGAAGAAATAAAAGGAGAAACGAAGAAAGACACGGAGAAACGAACATTGAAACGCAGAAACGAAGAATGAAACGGAGAAACGAAGAAATAAACGGAGAAATGAAGAAAGAAACGGAGAAACAAAGAAAGAAACGGAGAAACGAACAAAGAAACGGAGAAACGAAGAAAGAAACGGAGAAACGAAGAATGAATCGGAGAAACGAAGAAAGAAACGGAGAAACGAAGAAAGAAACGGAGAAATAAATGGAGAAACGAAGAAATAATCCGAAAAACGGAAAAAGAAACGGAGAAACGAAGAAAGAGACGGAGAAACGAAGAAAGAAACGGAGAAACGAAGAAAGAAACGGAGAAACGAAGAAAGAAACGGAGAAACGAAGAAAGAAACGGGGAAACGAAGAAAAAAACGGAGAAACGAACAAAGAAACGGAGTAATGAACAAAGAAACGGCGAAACGAAGAAAGAATCGGAGGAACGGAGAATTAAAAGGAGAAACGAAGAAATAAACGGAGAAACGTAGAAAGAAACGGAGAAACGAAGAAAGAAACGGAGAAACGAAGAAACGAAAAAGTAAACCGAGAAACGGAGAAAGAAACGGAGAAACGAACACAGAAACGGAGAAACGAAGAAACAAACGGAGAAACGAAGAAAGAAACGAAGAAACGAAGAAAGAAACGGAGAAACGAACAAGGAAAAGGAGAAACGAAGAAAGAAACGGAGAAACGAAGAAATAAACGGAGAAACGAAGAAAGAAACGGAGAAGCGGAGAAAGAAACGGAGAGACGAAGAAATAAATGGAGAAACGAAGAAAGAAACGAAGAAACGAAGAAAGAAACGGAGAAACGAACAAAGAAACGGAGAAACGAAGAAAGAAACGGAGAAACGAACAATGAAACGCAGAAACGAAGAATGAAACGGAGAAACGAAGATATAAACGGAGAAATGAAGAAAGAAACGGAGAAACAAAGAAAGAATCGGAGAAACGAACAAAGAAACGGAGAAACGAACAAAGAAACGGAGAAACGAAGAATGAAACGGAGAAACGAAGAAAGAAACGGAGAAATAAATGGAGAAACGAAGATATAAACGGAGAAACGAAGAAAGAAACGGAGAAACGAAGAAATAAACGGAGAAACGAAGACAGAAACAGTGAAACGGGGAAAGAAACAGAGAAACGAGGAAATAAACCGACAAACGGAGAAAGAAACGGAGAAACGAAGAAAGAAACAGAGAAACGAACAATGAAACGCAGCAACGAAGAAAGAAGCGGAGAAATAAATGGAGAAACGAAGAAATAAACGGAGAAACGAACAAGGAAACGGAGATACGAAGAAAGAAACGGAGAAACGAAGAAAGAAACGGAGAAACGAAGAAAGAAACGGAGAAACGAAGAAAGAAACGGAGAGACGAAGAAAGAAACGAAGAAACGAAGAAAGAAACGGAGAAATAAATGGAGAAACGAAGAAATAAACCGAGAATCGGAAAAAGATACGGAGAAACGAACAAAGGAACGGAGAAACGAAGAAAGAAACGGAGAAACGAACAAAGAAACGGAGAAACGAACAAAGAAACGGAGAAACGAAGAAAGAAACGGAGAAATAAATGGAGAAACGAAGAAATAAACGCAGACACGAACAAGGAAACGGAGAAACGAAGAAAGAAACGGAGAAACGAAGAAAGAAACGGAGAAACGAAGAAAGAAACGGAGAAACGTAGAAAGAAACGAAGATACGAACAAAGAAACGGAGAAACGAACAAAGAAACGGAGAAACGAAGAAAGAAGCGGAGAAATAAATGGAGAAACGAAGAAATAAACGGAGACACGAACAAGGAAACGGAGAAACGAAGAAAGAAACGGAGAAACGAAGAAAGAAACGGAGAAACGTAGAAAGAAACGAAGATACGAACAAAGAAACGGAGAAACGAACAAAGAAACGGAGAAACGAAGAAATAAACGGAGAAATGAAGAAAGAAACGGAGAAACAAAGAAAGAAACGGAGAAACGAACAAAGAAACGGAGAAACGAAGAAAGAAACGGAGAAACGAAGAATGAAACGGAGAAACGAAGAAAGAAACGGAGAAACGAAGAAAGAAACGGAGAAACGATGAAAGAAACGGAGAAACGAAGAAAGAAACGGAGAAACGAAGAAAGAAACGGAGAAACGAAGAAAGAAACGGAGAAACGAAGAAAGAAACGGAGAAACGATGAAAGAAACGGAGAAACGAAGAAAGAAACGGAGAAACGAAGAAAGAAACGGAGAAACGAAGAAAGAAACGGAGTAACGAAGAAAGAAACGGAGGAACGGAGAAAGAAACGGAGAAACGATGAAAGAAACGGAGAAATAAATGGAGAAACGAAGAAATAAACGGAGACACGAACAAGGAAACGGAGAAACGAAGAAAGAAACGGAGAAACGAAGAAAGAAACGGAGAAACGTAGAAAGAAACGAAGATACGAACAAAGAAACGGAGAAACGAACAAAGAAACGGAGAAACGAAGAAATAAACGGAGAAATGAAGAAAGAAACGGAGAAACGAAGAAAGAAACGGAGAAACGAAGAAAGAAACGGAGAGACGAAGAAAGAAACGAAGAAACGAAGAAAGAAACGGAGAAATAAATGGAGAAACGAAGAAATAAACCGAGAATCGGAAAAAGATACGGAGAAACGAACAAAGGAACGGAGAAACGAAGAAAGAAACGGAGAAACGAACAAAGAAACGGAGAAACGAAGAAAGAAACGGAGAAACGGAGAAAGAAACGGAGAAACGAAGAAATAAACGGAGAAACGAAGAAAGAAACGAAGAAACGAAGAAAGAAACGGAGAAACGAACAAGGAAACGGAGAAACGAAGAAAGAAACGGAGAAACGAAGAAATAAACGGAGAAACGAAGAAGGAAACGGAGAAACGAAGAAAGAAACGGAGAAACGAAGAAAGAAAAGGAGAAACGTAGAAAGAAACGGAGATAAGAACAAAGAAATGGAGAAACGAACAAAGAAACGGAGAAACGAAGAAATAAAAGGAGAAACGGAGAAAGACACGGAGAAACGAACATTGAAACGCAGAAACGAAGAATGAAACGGAGAAACGAAGAAATAAACGGAGAAACGAAGAAAGAAACGGAGTAACGAAGAAAGAAACGGAGGAACGGAGAAAGAAACGGAGAAACGATGAAAGAAACGGAGAAATAAATGGAGAAACGAAGAAATAAACGGAGACACGAACAAGGAAACGGAGAAACGAAGAAAGAAACGGAGAAACGAAGAAAGAAACGGAGAAACGTAGAAAGAAACGAAGATACGAACAAAGAAACGGAGAAACGAACAAAGAAACGGAGAAACGAAGAAATAAACGGAGAAATGAAGAAAGAAACGGAGAAACGAAGAAAGAAACGGAGAAACGAAGAAAGAAACGGAGAGACGAAGAAAGAAACGAAGAAACGAAGAAAGAAACGGAGAAACAAATGGAGAAACGAAGAAATAAACCGAGAATCGGAAAAAGATACGGAGAAACGAACAAAGGAACGGAGAAACGAAGAAAGAAACGGAGAAACGAACAAAGAAACGGAGAAACGAAGAAAGAAACGGAGAAACGGAGAAAGAAACGGAGAAACGAAGAAATAAACGGAGAAACGAAGAAAGAAACGAAGAAACGAAGAAAGAAACGGAGAAACGAACAAGGAAACGGAGAAACGAAGAAAGAAACGGAGAAACGAAGAAATAAACGGAGAAACGAAGAAGGAAACGGAGAAACGAAGAAAGAAACGGAGTAACGAAGAAAGAAACGGAGGAACGGAGAAATAAATGGAGGAACGGAGAAACGAAGAAAGAAACGGAGAAACGAAGAAACAAACGGAGAAACGAAGAAAGAAACGGAGAAACGAAGAAAGAAACGGAGAAATGAAGAAAGAAACGGAGAAACAAAGAAAGAAACGGAGAAACGAAGAAAGAAACGGAGAAACGAACGAAGAAACGGAGAAACGAAGAAAGAAACGGAGAAACGAACAAAGAAACGGAGAAACGAAGAAAGAAGCGGAGAAGCGAACAAAGGAAAGGAGAAACGAAGAAAGAAACGGAGGAACGGAGAAATAAATGGGGAAACGAAGAAATAAACGGAGAAACGAAGAAAGAAACGGAGAAACGAAGAAAGAAACGGAGAAACGAAGAAAGAAACGGAGAAACGAAGAAAGAAACGGAAAAACGAAGAAAGAAACGGAGAAACGAAGAAAGAAACGGAGAAACGAAGAAAGAAACGGAGAAACGAAGAAAGAAACGGAGAAATAAATGGAGAAACGAAGAAATAAACGGAGAAACGAACAAGGAAACGAAGAAACGAAGAAAGAAACTGAGAAACGAAGAAAGAAACGGAGAAACGAAGAAAGAAACGGAGAAACGAAGAAAGAAACGGAGAAACGAAGAAAGAAACGGAGAAACGAAGAAAGAAACGGAGTAACGAAGAAAGAAACGGAGGAACGGAGAAATAAATGGAGAAACGGAGAAACGAAGAAAGAAACGGAGAAACGAAGAAAGAAACGGAGAAACGAAGAAAGAAACGGAGAAACGAAGAAAGAAACGGAGAAACGAACAATGAAACGCAGAATCGAAGAATGAAACGGAGAAACGAAGATATAAACGGAGAAATGAAGAAAGAATCGGAGAAACAAAGAAAGAATCGGAGAAACGAACAAAGAAACGGAGAAAAGAAGAAAGAAACGGAGAAACGAAGAACGAAACGGAGAAACGAAGAAAGAAACGGAGAAATAAATGGAGAAACGAAGATATAAACGGAGAAACGAAGAAAGAAACGGAGAAACGAGGAAATGAACGGAGAAACGAAGACAGAAACAGAGAAACGGGGAAAGAAACGGAGAAACGAGGAAATAAACCGACAAACGGAGAAAGAAACGGAGAAACGAAGAAAGAAACAGAGAAACGAACAATGAAACGCAGAAACGAAGAAAGAAGCTGAGAAATAAATGGAGAAACGAAGAAATAAACGGAGAAACGAACAAGGAAACGGAGAAACGAAGAAAGAAACGGAGAAACGAAGAAAGAAACGGAGAAACGAAGAAAGAAACGGAGAAACGAAGAAAGAAACGGAGAGACGAAGAAAGAAACGAAGAAAGGAAGAAAGAAACGGAGAAATAAATGGAGAAACGAAGAAATAAACCGAGAAACGGAAAAAGAAACGGAGAAACGAACAAAGGAACGGAGAAACGAAGAAACAAACGGAGAAACGAACAAAGAAACGGAGAAACGAACAAAGAAACGGAGAAACGAACAAAGAAACGGAGAAATAAATGGAGAAACGAAGAAATAAACGGAGACACGAACAAGGAAACGGAGAAACGAAGAAAGAAACGGAGAAACGAAGAAAGAAAAGGAGAAACGTAGAAAGAAACGGAGATAAGAACAAAGAAATGGAGAAACGAACAAAGAAACGGAGAAACGAAGAAATAAAAGGAGAAACGAAGAAAGACACGGAGAAACGAACATTGAAACGCAGAAACGAAGAATGAAACGGAGAAACGAAGAAATAAACGGAGAAATGAAGAAAGAAACGGAGAAACAAAGAAAGAAACGGAGAAACGAACAAAGAAACGGAGAAACGAAGAAAGAAACGGAGAAATAAATGGAGAAACGAAGAAATAATCCGAAAAACGGAAAAAGAAACGGAGAAACGAAGAAAGAGACGGAGAAACGAAGAAAGAAACGGAGAAACGAAGAAAGAAACGGAGAAACGAAGAAAGAAACGGAGAAACGAAGAAAGAAACGGGGAAACGAAGAAAAAAACGGAGAAACGAACAAAGAAACGGAGTAATGAACAAAGAAACGGCGAAACGAAGAAAGAATCGGAGGAACGGAGAATTAAAAGGAGAAACGAAGAAATAAACGGAGAAACGTAGAAAGAAACGGAGAAACGAAGAAAGAAACGGAGAAACGAAGAAACGAAAAAGTAAACCGAGAAACGGAGAAAGAAACGGAGAAACGAACACAGAAACGGAGAAACGAAGAAACAAACGGAGAAACGAAGAAAGAAACGAAGAAACGAAGAAAGAAACGGAGAAACGAACAAGGAAACGGAGAAACGAAGAAAGAAACGGAGAAACGAAGAAATAAACGGAGAAACGAAGAAAGAAACGGAGAAGCGGAGAAAGAAACGGAGAGACGAAGAAACGAAGAAAGAAACGGAGAAATAAACGGAGAAACGAAGAAATAAACCGAGAAACGGAAAAAGAAACGGAGAAACGAACAAAGGAACGGAGAAACGAAGAAAGAAACGGAGAAACGAACAAAGAAACGGAGAAACGAACAAAGAAACGAAGAAACGAAGAAAGAAACGGAGAAACGAACAAAGAAACGGAGAAACGAAGAAAGAAACGGAGAAACGAACAATGAAACGCAGAAACGAAGAATGAAACGGACAAACGAAGATATAAATGGAGAAATGAAGAAAGAAACGGAGAAACAAAGAAAGAATCGGAGAAACGAACAAAGAAACGGAGAAACGAACAAAGAAACGGAGAAACGAAGAATGAAACGGAGAAACGAAGAAAGAAACGGAGAAATAAATGGAGAAACGAAGATATAAACGGAGAAACGAAGAAAGAAACGGAGAAACGAAGAAATAAACGGAGAAACGAAGACAGAAACAGTGAAACGGGGAAAGAAACAGAGAAACGAGGAAATAAACCGACAAACGGAGAAAGAAACGGAGAAACGAAGAAAGAAACAGAGAAACGAACAATGAAACGCAGCAACGAAGAAAGAAGCGGAGAAATAAATGGAGAAACGAAGAAATAAACGGAGAAACGAACAAGGAAACGGAGATACGAAGAAAGAAACGGAGAAACGAAGAAAGAAACGGAGAAACGAAGAAAGAAACGGAGAAACGAAGAAAGAAACGGAGAGACGAAGAAAGAAACGAAGAAACGAAGAAAGAAACGGAGAAATAAATGGAGAAACGAAGAAATAAACCGAGAATCGGAAAAAGATACGGAGAAACGAACAAAGGAACGGAGAAACGAAGAAAGAAACGGAGAAACGAACAAAGAAACGGAGAAACGAACAAAGAAACGGAGAAACGAAGAAAGAAACGGAGAAATAAATGGAGAAACGAAGAAATAAACGCAGACACGAACAAGGAAACGGAGAAACGAAGAAAGAAACGGAGAAACGAAGAAAGAAACGGAGAAACGAAGAAAGAAACGGAGAACGATGAAAGAAACGGAGAAACGAAGAAAGAAACGGAGAAACGAAGAAAGAAACGGAGAAACGAAGAAAGAAACGGAGAAACGAAGAAAGAAACGGAGAGACGAAGAAACGAAGAAAGAAACGGAGAAATAAACGGAGAAACGAAGAAATAAACCGAGAAACGGAAAAAGAAACGGAGAAACGAACAAAGGAACGGAGAAACGAAGAAAGAAACGGAGAAACGAACAAAGAAACGGAGAAACGAACAAAGAAACGGAGAAACGAAGAAAGAAGCGGAGAAATAAATGGAGAAACGAAGAAATAAACGGAGACACGAACAAGGAAACGGAGAAACGAAGAAAGAAACGGAGAAACGAAGAAAGAAACGGAGAAACGTAGAAAGAAACGAAGATACGAACAAAGAAACGGAGAAACGAACAAAGAAACGGAGAAACGAAGAAATAAACGGAGAAATGAAGAAAGAAACGGAGAAACAAAGAAAGAAACGGAGAAACGAACAAAGAGACGGAGAAACGAAGAAAGAAACGGAGAAACGAAGAATGAAACGGAGAAACGAAGAAAGAAACGGAGAAACGAAGAAAGAAACGGAGAAACGATGAAAGAAACGGAGAAACGAAGAAAGAAACGGAGAAACGAAGAAAGAAACGGAGAAACGAAGAAAGAAACGGAGAAACGAAGAAAGAAACGGAGAAACGATGAAAGAAACGGAGAAACGAAGAAAGAAACGGAGAAACAAAGAAAGAAACGGAGAAACGAAGAAAGAAACGGAGTAACGAAGAAAGAAACGGAGGAACGGAGAAAGAAACGGAGAAACGATGAAAGAAACGGAGAAATAAATGGAGAAACGAAGAAATAAACGGAGACACGAACAAGGAAACGGAGAAACGAAGAAAGAAACGGAGAAACGAAGAAAGAAACGGAGAAACGTAGAAAGAAACGAAGATACGAACAAAGAAACGGAGAAACGAACAAAGAAACGGAGAAACGAAGAAATAAACGGAGAAATGAAGAAAGAAACGGAGAAACAAAGAAAGAAACGGAGAAACGAACAAAGAAACGGAGAAACGGAGAAACGAAGAATGAAACGGAGAAACGAAGAAAGAAACGGAGAAATAAATGGAGAAATGAAGATATAAACGGAGAAACGAAGAAAGAAACGGAGGAACGGAGAAATAAATGGAGAAACGAAGAAATAAACGGAGAAACGAAGAAAGAAACGGAGAAACGAAGAAAGAAACGGAGAAACGAAGAAAGAAACGGAGAAACGATGAAAGAAACGGAGAAACGAAGAAAGAAACGGAGAAACGAAGAAAGAAACGGAAAAACGAAGAAAGAAACGGAGTAACGAAGAAAGAAACGGAGGAACGGAGAAAGAAACGGAGAAACGATGAAAGAAACGGAGAAACGAAGAAAGAAACGGAGAAACGAAGAAAGAAACGGAGAAAGGAAGAAAGAAACGGAGAAACGAAGAAAGAAACGGAGAAACGAAGAAAGAAACGGAGAAACGAAGAAAGAAACGGAGAAACGAAGAAAGAAACGGAGAAACGAACGAAGAAACGGAGAAACGAAGAAAGAAACGGTGAAACGAACAAAGAAACGGAGAAACGAAGAAAGAAACGGAGAATCGAAGAAAGAAACGAAGAAAGAAACGGAGGAACGGCGAAATAAATGGAGAAACGAAGAAATAAATGGAGAAACGAAGAAAGAAACGGAGAAACGAAGAAAGTAACGGAGAAACGAAGAAAGAAACGGAGAAAGATGAAAGAAACGGAGAAACGAAGAAAGAAACGGAGAAACGAAGAAAGAAACGGAGAAACGAAGAAAGGAACGGAGAAATAAATGGAGAAACGAAGAAATAAACGGAGAAACGAACAAGGAAACGAAGAAACGAAGAAAGAAACGGAGAAACCAAGAAAGAAACGAAGAAAGATACGGGGAAACGAAGAAAGAAACGGAGAAACGAACAAAGAAACGGAATAACGAACGAAGAAACGGAGAAACGAAGAAAGAAACGGAGAAACGAACAAAGAAACGGGGAAACGAACAAAGAATCGGAGAAACGAACAAAGTAACGGAGAAACGAAGAAAGAAACGGAGAAACGTAGAAATAAATGGAGAAACGGAGAAACGAAGAAAGGAACGGAGAAACGATGAAAGAAACGGAGAAACGAAGAAAGAAACGGAGAAACGAAGAAAGAAACGGAGAAACGAAGAAAGAAACGGAGTAACGAAGAAAGAAACGGAGGAACGGAGAAAGAAACGGAGAAACGATGAAAGAAACGGAGAAACGAAGAAAGAAACGGAGAAACGAAGAAAGAAACGGAGAAAGGAAGAAAGAAACGGAGAAACGAAGAAAGAAACGGAGAAACGAAGAAAGAAACGGAGAAACGAAGAAAGAAACGGAGAAACGAAGAAAGAAACGGAGAAACGAACGAAGAAACGGAGAAACGAAGAAATAAACGGAGAAACGAAGAAAGAAACGGAGAAACAAAGAAAGAAACGGAGAAACGAACAAAGAAACGGAGAAACGAAGAAAGAAACGGAGAAACGATCAATGAAACGCAGAAACGAAGAATGAAACGGAGAAACGAAGATATAAAAGGAGAAATGAAGAAAGAAACGGAGAAACAAAGAAAGAATCGGAGATACGAACAAAGAAACTGAGAAACGAAGAAAGAAACGGAGAAACGAAGAATGAAACGGAGAAACGAAGAAAGAAACGGAGAAATAAATGGAGAAACGAAGATATAAACGGAGAAACGAAGAAAGAAACGGAGAAACGAGGAAATAAACGGAGAAACGAAGACAGAAACAGAGAAACGGGGAAAGAAACGGAGAAACGAAGAAATAAACCGAGAAACGGAGAGAGAAACGGAGAAACGTAGAAAGAAACAGAGAAACGAAGAAAGAAACGCAGAAACGAAGAAAGAAACGGAGAAACGAAGAATGAAACGGAGAAACGAAGAAAGAAACGGAGAAAGAAATGGAGAAACGAAGAAATAAACGGAGAAACGAACAAGGAAACAGAGAAACGAAGAAAGAAACGGAGAGACGAAGAAAGAAACGGAGAAACGAAGAAAGAAACGGAGAAACGAAGAATGAAACGGAGAAAAGAAGAAAGAAACGGAGAAAGAAATGGAGAAACGAAGAAATAAACGGAGAACGAACAAGGAAACAGAGAAACGAAGAAAGAAACGGAGAGACGAAGAAAGAAACGGAGAAACGAACAAAGAAACGGAGAAACGAAGAAAGAAACGGAGAAACGAAGAATGAAACGCAGAAACGAAGAAAGAAACGGAGAAACGAAGAAAGAAACGGAGAAACGAACAACGAAACGGAGAAACGAAGAAAGAAACGGAGAAACGAACAAAGAAACGGAGAAACGAAGAAAGAAACGGAGAAACGAAGAAAGAAACGGAGAAACGAAGAAAGAAACGGAGAAACGAAGAAAGAAACGGAGAAACGAAGAAAGAAACGGAGAAACGAACAAAGAATCGGAGAAACGAAGAAAGAAACGGAGAAACGAACAAAGAAACGGAGGAACGAAGAAAGAAACGGAGAAACGAACAAAGAAACGGGGAAACGAACAAAGAATCGGAGAAACGAACAAAGTAACGGAGAAACGAAGAAAGAAACGGAGAAACGTAGAAATAAATGGAGAAACGGAGAAACGAAGAAAGGAACGGAGAAACAAAGAAAGAAACGGAGAAACGAAGAAAGAAACGGAGAAACGAAGAAAGAAATGGAGAAACGAAGAAAGAAACGGAGATACGAACAAAGAAACGGAGAAACAAAGAAAGAAACGGAGAAACGAAGAATGAAACGGAGAAACGAAGAAAGAAACGGAGAAATAAATGGAGAAACGAAGATATAAACGGAGAAACGAAGAAAGAAACGGAGAAACGAGGAAATAAACGGAGAAACGAAGACAGAAACAGAGAAACGGGGAAAGAAACGGAGAAACGAAGAAATAAACCGAGAAACGGAGAGAGAAACGGAGAAACGTAGAAAGAAAGAGAGAAACGAAGAAAAAAACGCAGAAACGAAGAAAGAAACGGAGAAACGAAGAATGAAACGGAGAAACGAAGAAAGAAACGGAGAAAGAAATGGAGAAACGAAGAAATAAACGGAGAAACGAACAAGGAAACAGAGAAACGAAGAAGGAAACGGAGAGACGAAGAAAGAAACGGAGAAACGAAGAAAGAAACGGAGAAACGAAGAATGAAACGGAGAAAAGAAGAAAGAAACGGAGAAAGAAATGGAGAAACGAAGAAATAAACGGAGAACGAACAAGGAAACAGAGAAACGAAGAAAGAAACGGAGAGACGAAGAAAGAAACGGAGAAACGAACAAAGAAACGGAGAAACGAAGAAAGAAACGGAGAAACGAAGAATGAAACGCAGAAACGAAGAAAGAAACGGAGAAACGAAGAAAGAAACGGAGAAACGAACAACGAAACGGAGAAACGAAGAAAGAAACGGAGAAACGAACAAAGAAACGGAGAAACGAAGAAAGAAACGGAGAAACGAAGAAAGAAACGGAGAAACGAAGAAAGAAACGGAGAAACGAAGAAAGAAACGGAGAAACGAACAAAGAAACGGAGAAACGAACAAAGAATCGGAGAAACGAAGAAAGAAACGGAGAAACGAACAAAGAAACGGAGGAACGAAGAAAGAAACGGAGAAACGAACAAAGAAACGGGGAAGCGAACAAAGAATCGGAGAAACGAACAAAGTAACGGAGAAACGAAGAAAGAAACGGAGAAACGTAGAAATAAATGGAGAAACGGAGAAACGAAGAAAGGAACGGAGAAACGAAGAAAGAAACGGAGAAACGAAGAAAGAAACGGAGAAACGAAGAAAGAAATGGAGAAACGAAGAAAGAAACGGAGAAACGAAGAAAGAAACGGAGAAACGAAGAAAGAAACGGAGAAACGAACAAAGAAACGGAGAAACGAAGAAAGAAACGGAGAAACGAACAAAGAAACGGAGAAACGAAGAAAGAAACGGAGAAACGAAGAGAGAAACGGTGAAACGAAGAAAGAAACGGAGAAACGAACAAAGAAACGGAGGAACGAAGAAAGAAACGGAGAAACGAACAAAGAAACGGAGAAACGAACAAAAAATCGGAGAAACGAAGAAAGAAACGGAGAAACGAACAAAGAAACGGAGGAACGAAGAAAGAAACGGAGAAACGAACAAAGAAACGGAGAAACGAACAAAGAATCGGAGAAACGAACAAAGTAACGGAGAAACGAAGAACGAAACGGAGAAATAAATGGAGGAGCGAAGAAATAAACGGAGAAACGAAGAAAGAAACGGAGAAACGGAGAAAGAAACGAAGAAACGAAGAAATAAACGGAGAAACGAAGAAGGACACGAAGAAACGAAAAAAGAAACGGAGAAACAAACAAAGAAACGGAGAAACGAAGAAAGAAACGGAGAAACGAACAAAGAAACGGAGAAACGAACAAAGAATCGGAGAAACGAACAAAGTAACGGAGAAACGAAGAAAGAATCGGAGAAACGTAGAAATAAATGGAGAAACGGAGAAACCAAGAAAGGAACGGAGAATCGAAGAAAGAAACGGAGAAACGAAGAAAGAAACGGAGAAACGAAGAAAGAAATGGAGAAACGAAGAAAGAAACGGAGAAACGAAGAAAGAAACGGAGAAACGGAGAAAGAAACGAAGAAACGAAGAAATAAACGGAGAAACGAAAAAAGACACGAAGAAACGGAAAAAGAAACGGAGAAACAAACAAAGAAACGGAGAAACGAAGAAAGAAACGGAGAAACGAACAAAGAAACGGAGAAACGAAGAAAGAAACGGAGAGACGAAGAAAGAAACGGAGAAATAAATGGAGAAACGAAGAAAGAAACGGAGAAACGAACAAAGTAACGGAGAAACGAAGAAAGAAACGGAGAAACGGAGAAAGAAACGAAGAAACGAAGAAATAAACGGAGAAACGAAAAAAGACACGAAGAAACGGAAAAAGAAACGGAGAAACAAACAAAGAAACGGAGAAACGAAGAAAGAAACGGAGAAACGAAGAAAGAAACGGAGAAACGAAGAGAGAAACGGTGAAACGAAGAAAGAAACGGAGAAACGAACAAAGAAACGCAGGAACGAAGAAAGAAACGGAGAAACGAACACAGAAACGGAGAAACGAACAAAAAATCGGAGAAACGAAGAAAGAAACGGAGAAACGAACAAAGAAACGGAGGAACGAAGAAAGAAACGGAGAAACGAACAAAGAAACGGGGAAACGAACAAAGAATCGGAGAAACGAACAAAGTAACGGAGAAACGAAGAAAGAAACGGAGAAACGTAGAAATAAATGGAGAAACGGAGAAACGAAGAAAGGAACGGAGAAACGAAGAAAGAAACGGAGAAACGAAGAAAGAAACGGAGAAACGAAGAAAGAAATGGAGAAACGAAGAAAGAAACGGAGAAACGAAGAAAGAAACGGAGAAACGAAGAAAGAAACGGAGAAACGAAGAAAGAAACGGAGAAACGAAGAAAGAAACGGAGAAACGAACAAAGAAACGGAGAAACGAAGAAAGAAACGGAGAAACGAAGAGAGAAACGGTGAAACGAAGAAAGAAACGGAGAAACGAACAAAGAAACGGAGGAACGAAGAAAGAAACGGAGAAACGAACAAAGAAACGGAGAAACGAACAAAAAATCGGAGAAACGAAGAAAGAAACGGAGAAACGAACAAAGAAACGGAGGAACGAAGAAAGAAACGGAGAAACGAACAAAGAAACGGAGAAACGAACAAAGAATCGGAGAAACGAACAAAGTAACGGAGAAACGAAGAACGAAACGGAGAAATAAATGGAGGAGCGAAGAAATAAACGGAGAAACGAAGAAAGAAACGGAGAAACGGAGAAAGAAACGAAGAAACGAAGAAATAAACGGAGAAACGAAGAAGGACACGAAGAAACGAAAAAAGAAACGGAGAAACAAACAAAGAAACGGAGAAACGAAGAAAGAAACGGAGAAACGAACAAAGAAACGGAGAAACGAACAAAGAATCGGAGAAACGAACAAAGTAACGGAGAAACGAAGAAAGAAACGGAGAAACGTAGAAATAAATGGAGAAACGGAGAAACCAAGAAAGGAACGGAGAATCGAAGAAAGAAACGGAGAAACGAAGAAAGAAACGGAGAAACGAAGAAAGAAATGGAGAAACGAAGAAAGAAACGGAGAAACGTGAGAAAGAAACGGAGAAACGGAGAAAGAAACGAAGAAACGAAGAAATAAACGGAGAAACGAAAAAAGACACGAAGAAACGGAAAAAGAAACGGAGAAACAAACAAAGAAACGGAGAAACGAAGAAAGAAACGGAGAAACGAACAAAGAAACGGAGAAACGAAGAAAGAAACGGAGAGACGAAGAAAGAAACGGAGAAATAAATGGAGAAACGAAGAAAGAAACGGAGAAACGAACAAAGTAACGGAGAAACGAAGAAAGAAACGGAGAAACGGAGAAAGAAACGAAGAAACGAAGAAATAAACGGAGAAACGAAAAAAGACACGAAGAAACGGAAAAAGAAACGGAGAAACAAACAAAGAAACGGAGAAACGAAGAAAGAAACGGAGAAACGAAGAAAGAAACGGAGAAACGAAGAGAGAAACGGTGAAACGAAGAAAGAAACGGAGAAACGAACAAAGAAACGGAGGAACGAAGAAAGAAACGGAGAAACGAACACAGAAACGGAGAAACGAACAAAAAATCGGAGAAACGAAGAAAGAAACGGAGAAACGAACAAAGAAACGGAGGAACGAAGAAAGAAACGGAGAAACGAACAAAGAAACGGAGAAACGAACAAAGAATCGGAGAAACGAACAAAGTAACGGAGAAACGAAGAAAGAAACGGAGAAATAAATGGAGAAGCGAAGAAATAAACGGAGAAACGAAGAAAGAAACGGAGAAACGGAGAAAGAAACGAAGAAACGAAGAAATAAACGGAGAAACGAAGAAGGACACGTAGAAACGAAAAAAGAAACGGAGAAACAAACAAAGAAACGGAGAAACGAAGAAAGAAACGGAGAAACGAACAAAGAAACGGAGAAACGAACAAAGAATCGGAGAAACGAACAAAGTAACGGAGAAACGAAGAAAGAAACGGAGAAACGTAGAAATAAATGGAGAAACGGAGAAACCAAGAAAGGAACGGAGAATCGAAGAAAGAAACGGAGAAACGAAGAAAAACACGAAGAAACGAAAAAAGAAACGGAGAAACAAACAAAGAAGCGGAGAAACGAAGAAAGAAACGGAGAAACGAACAAAGAAACGGAGAAACGAAGAAAGAAACGGAGAGACGAAGAAAGAAACGGAGAAACGGAGAAAGAAACGAAGAAACGAAGAAATAAACGGAGAAACGAAAAAAGACACGAAGAAACGGAAAAAGAAACGGAGAAACAAACAAAGAAACGGAGAAACGAAGAAAGAAACGGAGAAACGAACAAAGAAACGGAGAAACGAAGAAAGAAACGGAGAGACGAAGAAAGAAACGGAGAAACGGAGAAATAAATGGAGAAACGAAGAAAGAAACGGAGAAACGAACAAAGTAACGGAGAAACGAAGAAAGAAACGGAGAAATAAATGGAGAAGCGAAGAAATAAACGGAGAAACGAAGAAAGAAACGGAGAAACGGAGAAAGAAACGAAGAAACGAAGAAATAAACGGAGAAACGAAGAAAAACACGAAGAAACGAAAAAAGAAACGGAGAAACAAACAAAGAAACGGAGAAACGAAGAAAGAAACGGAGAAACGAAGAAAGGAACGGAGAAACGAAGAAAGAAACGGAGAAACGAAGAAAGAAACGGAGAAACGAAGAAAGAAATGGAGAAACGAAGAAAGAAACGGAGAAACGAAGAAAGAAACGGAGAAACGAACAAAGAAACGGAGGAACGAAGAAAGAAACGGAGAAACGAAGAAAGAAACGGAGAAACGAAGAAAGGAACGGAGAAACGAAGAAAGAAACGGAGAAACGAAGAAAGAAACGGAGAAACGAAGAAAGAAACGGAGAGACGAAGAAAGAAACGGAGAAATAAATGGAGAAACGAAGAAAGAAACGGAGAAACGAACAAAGTAACGGAGAAACGAAGAAAGAAACGGAGAAACGGAGAAAGAAACGAAGAAACGAAGAAATAAACGGAGAAACGAAAAAAGACACGAAGAAACGGAAAAAGAAACGGAGAAACAAACAAAGAAACGGAGAAACGAAGAAAGAAACGGAGAAACGAAGAAAGAAACGGAGAAACGAAGAGAGAAACGGTGAAACGAAGAAAGAAACGGAGAAACGAACAAAGAAACGGAGGAACGAAGAAAGAAACGGAGAAACGAACACAGAAACGGAGAAACGAACAAAAAATCGGAGAAACGAAGAAAGAAACGGAGAAACGAACAAAGAAACGGAGGAACGAAGAAAGAAACGGAGAAACGAACAAAGAAACGGAGAAACGAACAAAGAATCGGAGAAACGAACAAAGTAACGGAGAAACGAAGAAAGAAACGGAGAAATAAATGGAGAAGCGAAGAAATAAACGGAGAAACGAAGAAAGAAACGGAGAAACGGAGAAAGAAACGAAGAAACGAAGAAATAAACGGAGAAACGAAGAAGGACACGTAGAAACGAAAAAAGAAACGGAGAAACAAACAAAGAAACGGAGAAACGAAGAAAGAAACGGAGAAACGAACAAAGAAACGGAGAAACGAACAAAGAATCGGAGAAACGAACAAAGTAACGGAGAAACGAAGAAAGAAACGGAGAAACGTAGAAATAAATGGAGAAACGGAGAAACCAAGAAAGGAACGGAGAATCGAAGAAAGAAACGGAGAAACGAAGAAAAACACGAAGAAACGAAAAAAGAAACGGAGAAACAAACAAAGAAGCGGAGAAACGAAGAAAGAAACGGAGAAACGAACAAAGAAACGGAGAAACGAAGAAAGAAACGGAGAGACGAAGAAAGAAACGGAGAAACGGAGAAAGAAACGAAGAAACGAAGAAATAAACGGAGAAACGAAAAAAGACACGAAGAAACGGAAAAAGAAACGGAGAAACAAACAAAGAAACGGAGAAACGAAGAAAGAAACGGAGAAACGAACAAAGAAACGGAGAAACGAAGAAAGAAACGGAGAGACGAAGAAAGAAACGGAGAAACGGAGAAATAAATGGAGAAACGAAGAAAGAAACGGAGAAACGAACAAAGTAACGGAGAAACGAAGAAAGAAACGGAGAAATAAATGGAGAAGCGAAGAAATAAACGGAGAAACGAAGAAAGAAACGGAGAAACGGAGAAAGAAACGAAGAAACGAAGAAATAAACGGAGAAACGAAGAAAAACACGAAGAAACGAAAAAAGAAACGGAGAAACAAACAAAGAAACGGAGAAACGAAGAAAGAAACGGAGAAACGAAGAAAGGAACGGAGAAACGAAGAAAGAAACGGAGAAACGAAGAAAGAAACGGAGAAACGAAGAAAGAAATGGAGAAACGAAGAAAGAAACGGAGAAACGAAGAAAGAAACGGAGAAACGAAGAAAGAAACGGAGAAACGAACAAAGAAACGGAGAAACGAAGAAAGAAACGGAGAAACGAACAACGAAACGGAGAAACGAAGAAAGAAACGGAGAAACGAAGAGAGAAACGGTGAAACGAAGAAAGAAACGGAGAAACGAACAAAGAAACGGAGGAACGAAGAAAGAAACGGAGAAACAAACAAAGAAACGGAGAAACGAAGAAAGAAACGGAGAAACGAACAAAGAAACGGAGAAACGAAGAAAGTAACGGAGAAACGAAGAAAGAAACGGAGAAACGGAGAAAGAAACGAAGAAACGAAGAAATAAACGGAGAAACGAAAAAAGACACGAAGAAACGGAAAAAGAAACGGAGAAACAAACAAAGAAACGGAGAAACGAAGAAAGAAACGGAGAAACGAAGAAAGAAACGGAGAAACGAAGAGAGAAACGGTGAAACGAAGAAAGAAACGGAGAAACGAACAAAGAAACGCAGGAACGAAGAAAGAAACGGAGAAACGAACACAGAAACGGAGAAACGAACAAAAAATCGGAGAAACGAAGAAAGAAACGGAGAAACGAACAAAGAAACGGAGGAACGAAGAAAGAAACGGAGAAACGAACAAAGAAACGGGGAAACGAACAAAGAATCGGAGAAACGAACAAAGTAACGGAGAAACGAAGAAAGAAACGGAGAAACGTAGAAATAAATGGAGAAACGGAGAAACGAAGAAAGGAACGGAGAAACGAAGAAAGAAACGGAGAAACGAAGAAAGAAACGGAGAAACGAAGAAAGAAATGGAGAAACGAAGAAAGAAACGGAGAAACGAAGAAAGAAACGGAGAAACGAAGAAAGAAACGGAGAAACGAACAAAGAAACGGAGAAACGAAGAAAGAAACGGAGAAACGAACAAAGAAACGGAGAAACGAAGAAAGAAACGGAGAAACGAAGAGAGAAACGGTGAAACGAAGAAAGAAACGGAGAAACGAACAAAGAAACGGAGGAACGAAGAAAGAAACGGAGAAACGAACAAAGAAACGGAGAAACGAACAAAAAATCGGAGAAACGAAGAAAGAAACGGAGAAACGAACAAAGAAACGGAGGAACGAAGAAAGAAACGGAGAAACGAACAAAGAAACGGAGAAACGAACAAAGAATCGGAGAAACGAACAAAGTAACGGAGAAACGAAGAACGAAACGGAGAAATAAATGGAGGAGCGAAGAAATAAACGGAGAAACGAAGAAAGAAACGGAGAAACGGAGAAAGAAACGAAGAAACGAAGAAATAAACGGAGAAACGAAGAAGGACACGAAGAAACGAAAAAAGAAACGGAGAAACAAACAAAGAAACGGAGAAACGAAGAAAGAAACGGAGAAACGAACAAAGAAACGGAGAAACGAACAAAGAATCGGAGAAACGAACAAAGTAACGGAGAAACGAAGAAAGAAACGGAGAAACGTAGAAATAAATGGAGAAACGGAGAAACCAAGAAAGGAACGGAGAATCGAAGAAAGAAACGGAGAAACGAAGAAAGAAACGGAGAAACGAAGAAAGAAATGGAGAAACGAAGAAAGAAACGGAGAAACGAAGAAAGAAACGGAGAAACGGAGAAAGAAACGAAGAAACGAAGAAATAAACGGAGAAACGAAAAAAGACACGAAGAAACGGAAAAAGAAACGGAGAAACAAACAAAGAAACGGAGAAACGAAGAAAGAAACGGAGAAACGAACAAAGAAACGGAGAAACGAAGAAAGAAACGGAGAGACGAAGAAAGAAACGGAGAAATAAATGGAGAAACGAAGAAAGAAACGGAGAAACGAACAAAGTAACGGAGAAACGAAGAAAGAAACGGAGAAACGGAGAAAGAAACGAAGAAACGAAGAAATAAACGGAGAAACGAAAAAAGACACGAAGAAACGGAAAAAGAAACGGAGAAACAAACAAAGAAACGGAGAAACGAAGAAAGAAACGGAGAAACGAAGAAAGAAACGGAGAAACGAAGAGAGAAACGGTGAAACGAAGAAAGAAACGGAGAAACGAACAAAGAAACGGAGGAACGAAGAAAGAAACGGAGAAACGAACACAGAAACGGAGAAACGAACAAAAAATCGGAGAAACGAAGAAAGAAACGGAGAAACGAACAAAGAAACGGAGGAACGAAGAAAGAAACGGAGAAACGAACAAAGAAACGGAGAAACGAACAAAGAATCGGAGAAACGAACAAAGTAACGGAGAAACGAAGAAAGAAACGGAGAAATAAATGGAGAAGCGAAGAAATAAACGGAGAAACGAAGAAAGAAACGGAGAAACGGAGAAAGAAACGAAGAAACGAAGAAATAAACGGAGAAACGAAGAAGGACACGTAGAAACGAAAAAAGAAACGGAGAAACAAACAAAGAAACGGAGAAACGAAGAAAGAAACGGAGAAACGAACAAAGAAACGGAGAAACGAACAAAGAATCGGAGAAACGAACAAAGTAACGGAGAAACGAAGAAAGAAACGGAGAAACGTAGAAATAAATGGAGAAACGGAGAAACCAAGAAAGGAACGGAGAATCGAAGAAAGAAACGGAGAAACGAAGAAAAACACGAAGAAACGAAAAAAGAAACGGAGAAACAAACAAAGAAGCGGAGAAACGAAGAAAGAAACGGAGAAACGAACAAAGAAACGGAGAAACGAAGAAAGAAACGGAGAGACGAAGAAAGAAACGGAGAAACGGAGAAAGAAACGAAGAAACGAAGAAATAAACGGAGAAACGAAAAAAGACACGAAGAAACGGAAAAAGAAACGGAGAAACAAACAAAGAAACGGAGAAACGAAGAAAGAAACGGAGAAACGAACAAAGAAACGGAGAAACGAAGAAAGAAACGGAGAGACGAAGAAAGAAACGGAGAAACGGAGAAATAAATGGAGAAACGAAGAAAGAAACGGAGAAACGAACAAAGTAACGGAGAAACGAAGAAAGAAACGGAGAAATAAATGGAGAAGCGAAGAAATAAACGGAGAAACGAAGAAAGAAACGGAGAAACGGAGAAAGAAACGAAGAAACGAAGAAATAAACGGAGAAACGAAGAAAAACACGAAGAAACGAAAAAAGAAACGGAGAAACAAACAAAGAAACGGAGAAACGAAGAAAGAAACGGAGAAACGAAGAAAGGAACGGAGAAACGAAGAAAGAAACGGAGAAACGAAGAAAGAAACGGAGAAACGAAGAAAGAAATGGAGAAACGAAGAAAGAAACGGAGAAACGAAGAAAGAAACGGAGAAACGAAGAAAGAAACGGAGAAACGAACAAAGAAACGGAGAAACGAAGAAAGAAACGGAGAAACGAACAACGAAACGGAGAAACGAAGAAAGAAACGGAGAAACGAAGAGAGAAACGGTGAAACGAAGAAAGAAACGGAGAAACGAACAAAGAAACGGAGGAACGAAGAAAGAAACGGAGAAACGAACAAAGAAACGGAGAAACGAACAAAAAATCGGAGAAACGAAGAAAGAAACGGAGAAACGAACAAAGAAACGGAGGAACGAAGAAAGAAAAGGAGAAACGAACAAAGAAACGGAGAAACGAACAAAGAATCGGAGAAACGAAGAAAGAAACGGAGAAACGAACAAAGAAACGGAGAAACGAACAAAGAATCGGAGAAACGAACAAAGTAACGGAGAAACGAAGAAAGAAACGGAGAAACGTAGAAATAAATGGAGAAACGGAGAAACCAAGAAAGGAACGGAGAATCGAAGAAAGAAACGGAGAAACGAAGAAAGAAACGAAGAAACGAAGAAAGAAATGGAGAAACGAAGAAAGAAACGGAGAAACGAAGAAAGAAACGGAGAAACGGAGAAAGAAACGAAGAAGCGAAGAAATAAACGGAGAAACGAAAAAAGACACGAAGAAACGAAAAAAGAAACGGAGAAGCAAACAAAGAAACGGAGAAACGAAGAAAGAAACCGAGAGACGAAGAAAGAAACGGAGAAACGGAGAAATAAATGGAGAAACGAAGAAAGAAACGGAGAAACGAACAAAGTAACGGAGAAACGAAGAAAGAAACGGAGAAATAAATGGAGAAGCGAAGAAATAAACGGAGAAACGAAGAAAGAAACGGGGAAACGGAGAAAGAAACGAAGAAACGAAGAAATAAACGGAGAAACGAAGAAAAACACGAAGAAACGAAAAAAGAAACGGAGAAACAAACAAAGAAGCGGAGAAACGAAGAAAGAAACGGAGAAACGAAGAAAGAAACGGAGAAACGAAGAAAGAAACGGAGAGACGAAGAAAGAAACGGAGAAACGGAGAAAGAAACGAAGAAACGAAGAAATAAACGGAGAAACGAAAAAAGACACGAAGAAACGGAAAAAGAAACGGAGAAACAAACAAAGAAACGGAGAAACGAAGAAAGAAACGGAGAAACGAACAAAGAAACGGAGAAACGAAGAAAGAAACGGAGAGACGAAGAAAGAAACGGAGAAACGGAGAAATAAATGGAGAAACGAAGAAAGAAACGGAGAAACGAACAAAGTAACGGAGAAACGAAGAAAGAAACGGAGAAATAAATGGAGAAGCGAAGAAATAAACGGAGAAACGAAGAAAGAAACGGAGAAACGGAGAAAGAAACGAAGAAACGAAGAAATAAACGGAGAAACGAAGAAAAACACGAAGAAACGAAAAAAGAAACGGAGAAACAAACAAAGAAACGGAGAAACGAAGAAAGAATCGGAGAAACGAAGAAAGGAACGGAGAAACGAAGAAAGAAAGGGAGAAACGAAGAAAGAAACGGAGAAACGAAGAAAGAAATGGAGAAACGAAGAAAGAAACGGAGAAACGAAGAAAGAAACGGAGAAACGAAGAAAGAAACGGAGAAACGTACAAAGAAACGGAGAAACGAAGAAAGAAACGGAGAAACGAACAACGAAACGGAGAAACGAAGAAAGAAACGGAGAAACGAAGAGAGAAACGGTGAAACGAAGAAAGAAACGGAGAAACGAACAAAGAAACGGAGGAACGAAGAAAGAAACGGAGAAACGAACAAAGAAACGGAGAAACGAACAAAAAATCGGAGAAACGAAGAAAGAAACGGAGAAACGAACAAAGAAACGGAGGAACGAAGAAAGAAAAGGAGAAACGAACAAAGAAACGGAGAAACGAACAAAGAATCGGAGAAACGAACAAAGTAACGGAGAAACGAAGAAAGAAACGGAGAAATAAATGGAGAAGCGAAGAAATAAACGGAGAAACGAAGAAAGAAACGGAGAAACGGAGAAAGAAACGAAGAAACGAAGAAATAAACGGAGAAACGAAGAAGGACACGAAGAAACGAAAAAAGAAACGGAGAAACAAACAAAGAAACGGAGAAACGAAGAAAGAAACGGAGAAACGAACAAAGAAACGGAGAAACGAACAAAGAATCGGAGAAACGAACAAAGTAACGGAGAAACGAAGAAAGAAACGGAGAAACGTAGAAATAAATGGAGAAACGGAGAAACCAAGAAAGGAACGGAGAATCGAAGAAAGAAACGGAGAAACGAAGAAAGAAACGAAGAAACGAAGAAAGAAATGGAGAAACGAAGAAAGAAACGGAGAAACGAAGAAAGAAACGGAGAAACGGAGAAAGAAACGAAGAAGCGAAGAAATAAACGGAGAAACGAAAAAAGACACGAAGAAACGAAAAAAGAAACGGAGAAGCAAACAAAGAAACGGAGAAACGAAGAAAGAAACCGAGAGACGAAGAAAGAAACGGAGAAACGGAGAAATAAATGGAGAAACGAAGAAAGAAACGGAGAAACGAACAAAGTAACGGAGAAACGAAGAAAGAAACGGAGAAATAAATGGAGAAGCGAAGAAATAAACGGAGAAACGAAGAAAGAAACGGGGAAACGGAGAAAGAAACGAAGAAACGAAGAAATAAACGGAGAAACGAAGAAAAACACGAAGAAACGAAAAAAGAAACGGAGAAACAAACAAAGAAGCGGAGAAACGAAGAAAGAAACGGAGAAACGAACAAAGAAACGGAGAAACGAAGAAAGAAACGGAGAGACGAAGAAAGAAACGGAGAAACGGAGAAATAAATGGAGAAACGAAGAAAGAAACGGAGAAACGAACATAGAAACGGAGAAACGAAGAAAGAAGCGGACAAACGACGAAAGAAACGGAGAAACGAAGAAAGAAACGGAGAAACGAAGAAAGAAACGGAGAAACGAACAAAGAAACGGAGAAACGAAGAAAGAAACGGAGAAACGAAGAAAGAAACGCAGAAACGAAGAAAGAAACGGAGAAACGAAGAAAGAAACGGAGAAACGGAGAAATAAATGGAGAAACGAAGAAAGAAACGGAGAAACGAACATAGAAACGGAGAAACGAAGAAAGAAGCGGAGAAACGAAGAAAGAAACGGAGAAACGAAGAAAGAAACGGAGAAACGAAGAAAGAAACGGAGAAACGAACAAATAAACGGAGAAACGAAGAAAGAAACGGAGAAACGAACAAAGAAACGGAGAAACGAAGAAAGAAACGAAGAAACGAAGAAATAAACGGAGAAACGAAGAAGGACACGAAGAAACGAAAAAAGAAACGGAGAAACAAACAAAGAAACGGAGAAACGAAGAAAGAAATGGAGAAACGAACAAAGAAACGGAGAAACGAACAAAGAATCGGAGAAACGAACAAAGTAACGGAGAAACGAAGAAAGAAACGGAGAAATAAATGGAGAAGCGAAGAAATAAACGGAGAAACGAAGAAAGAAACGGAGAAAGAAACGAAGAAACGAAGAAATAAACGGAGAAACGAAGAAGGACACGAAGAAACGAAAAAAGAAACGGAGAAACAAACAAAGAAACGGAGAAACGAAGAAAGAAACGGAGAAACGAACAAAGAAACGGAGAAACGAACAAAGAATCGGAGAAACGAACAAAGTAACGGAGAAACGAAGAAAGAAACGGAGAAACGTAGAAATAAATGGAGAAACGGAGAAACAAACAAAGAAACGGAGAAACGAAGAAAGAAACGGAGAAACGAAGAAAGAAATGGAGAAACGAAGAAAGAAACGGAGAAACGAACAAAGAAACGGAGAAACGAAGAAAGAAACGGGGAGACGAAGAAAGAAACGGAGAAACGAACAAAGAAACGGAGAAACGAAGAAAGAAACGGAGAAACGAACATAGAAACGGAGAAACGAAGAAAGAAGCGGAGAAACGACGAAAGAAACGGAGAAACGAAGAAAGAAACGTAGAAACGAAGAAAGAAACGGAGAAACGAACAAAGAAACGGAGAAACGAACAAAGAAACGGAGAAACGAAGAAAGAAACGCAGAAACGAGGAAAGAAACGGAGAAACGAAGAAAGAAACGGAGAAACGGAGAAATAAATGGAGAAACGAAGAAAGAAACGGAGAAACGAACATAGAAACGGAGAAACGAAGAAAGAAGCGGAGAAACGAAGAAAGAAACGGAGAAACGAAGAAAGAAACGGAGAAACGAAGAAAGAAACGGAGAAACGAACAAAGAAACGGAGAAACGAAGAAAGAAACGGAGAAACGAACAAAGAAACGGAGAAACGAAGAAAGAAACGGAGAAACGAACAAAGAAACGGAGAAACGAACAAAGAATCGGAGAAACGAACAAAGTAACGGAGAAACGAAGAAAGAAACGGAGAAATAAATGGAGAAGCGAAGAAATAAACAGAGAAACGAAGAAAGAAACGGAGAAACGGAGAAAGAAACGAAGAAACGAAGAAATAAACGGAGAAACGAAGAAAGACACGAAGAAACGAAAATGAAACGGAGAAACGAAGAAAGACACGAAGAAACGAAAAAAGAAACGGAGAAACAAACAAAGAAACGGAGAAACGAAGAAAGAAACGGAGAAACGAACAAAGAAACGGAGAAACGAAGAAAGAAACGGAGAGACGAAGAAAGAAACGGAGAAACGGGGAAATAAATGGAGAAACGAAGAAAGAAACGGAGAAACGAACATAGAAACGGAGAAACGAAGAATGAAGCGGAGAAACGACGAAAGAAACGGAGAAACGAAGAAAGAAACGGAGAAACGAAGAAAGAAACGGAGAAACGAACAAAGAAACGGAGAAACGAAGAAAGAAACGGAGAAACGAAGAAAGAAACGCAGAAACGAAGAAAGAAACGGAGAAACGAACAAAGAAACGGAGAAACGGAGAAATAAATGGAGAAACGAAGAAAGAAACGGAGAAACGAACATAGAAACGGAGAAACGAAGAAAGAAGCGGAGAAACGAAGAAAGAAACGGAGAAACGAAGAAAGAAACGGAGAAACGAAGAAAGAAACGGAGAAACGAACAAAGAAACGGAGAAACGAAGAAAGAAACGGAGAAACGAAGAAAGAAACGGAGAAACGAAGAAAGAAACGGAGAAACGAAGAAAGAAACGGAGAAACGAAGAAAGAAACGGAGAGACGAAGAAAGAAACGGGGAAACGGAGAAATAAATGGAGAAACGAAGAAAGAAACGGAGAAACGAACATAGAAACGGAGAAACGAAGAAAGAAGCGGAGAAACGAAGAAAGTAACGGAGAAACGAAGAAAGAAACGGAGAAATAAATGGAGAAGCGAAGAAATAAACGGAGAAACGAAGAAAGAAACGGAGAAACGGAGAAAGAAACGAAGAAACGAAGAAATAAACGGAGAAACGAAGAAAGACACGAAGAAACGAAAATGAAACGGAGAAACAAACAAAGAAACGGAGAAACGAAGAAAGAAACGGAGAAACGAACAAAGAAACGGAGAAACGAAGAAAGAAACGGAGAGACGAAGAAAGAAACGGAGAAACGGAGAAATAAATGGAGAAACGAAGAAAGAAACGGAGAAACGGAGAAATAAATGGAGAAACGAAGAAAGAAACGGAGAAACGAACATAGAAACGGAGAAACGAAGAAAGAAGCGGAGAAACGAAGAAAGAAACGGAGAAACGAAGAAAGAAACGGAGAAACGAAGAAAGAAACGGAGAAACGAAGAAAGAAACGGAGAAACGAAGGAAGAAACGGAGAAACGAAGAAAGAAACGGAGAAACGAAGAAAGAAACGGAGAAACGAACAAAGAAACGGAGAAACGAACAAAGAATCGGAGAAACGAACAAAGTAACGGAGAAACGAAGAAAGAAAAGGAGAAATAAATGGAGAAGCGAAGAAATAAACGGAGAAACGAAGAAAGAAACGGAGAAACGGAGAAAGAAACGAAGAAACGAAGAAATAAACGGAGAAACGAAGAAAGACACGAAGAAACGAAAAAAGAAACGGAGAAACAAACAAAGAAACGGAGAAACGAAGAAAGAAACGGAGAAACGGAGAAATAAATGGAGAAACGGAGAAACGAAGAAAGGAACGGAGAAACGAAGAAAGAAACGGAGAAACGAAGAAAGAAACGGAGAAACGAAGAAAGAAATGGAGAAACGAAGAAAGAAACGGAGAAACGAACAAAGAAACGGAGAAACGAAGAAAGAAACGGAGAGACGAAGAAAGAAACGGAGAAACGGAGAAATAAATGGAGAAACGAAGAAAGAAACGGAGAGATGAACATAGAAACAGAGAAACGAAGAAAGAAGCGGAGAAACGACGAAAGAAACGGAGAAACGAAGAAAGAAACGGAGAAACGAAGAAAGAAACGGAGAAACGAACAAAGAAACGGAGAAACGAAGAAAGAAACGGAGAAACGAAGAAAGAAACGCAGAAACGAAGAAAGAAACGGAGAAACGAAGAAAGAAACGGAGAAACGGAGAAATAAATGGAGAAATGAAGAAAGAAACGGAGAAACGAACATAGAAACGGAGAAACGAAGAAAGAAGCGGAGAAACGAAGAAAGAAACGGAGAAACGAAGAAAGAAACGGAGAAACGAAGAAAGAAACGGAGAAACGAACAAAGAAACGGAGAAACGAACAAAGAAACGGAGAAACGAACAAAGAAACGGAGAAACGAACAAAGAAACGGAGAAACGGAGAAATAAATGGAGAAACGGAGAAACGAAGAAAGGAACGGAGAAACGAAGAAAGAAGCGGAGAAACGAAGAAAGAAACGGAGAAACGAAGAAAGAAACGGAGAAACGAAGAAAGAAACGGAGAAACGAACAAGGAAACGGAGAAACGAAGAAAGAAACGGAGAAACGAACAAAGAAACGGAGAAACGAAGAAAGAAACGGAGAAACGAACAAAGAAACGGAGAAACGAAGAAAGAAACGGAGAAACGGAGAAATAAATGGAGAAGCGAAGAAATAAACGGAGAAACGAAGAAAGAAACGGAGAAACGGAGAAAGAAACGGAGAAACGAAGAAATAAACGGAGAAACGAAGAAAGACACGAAGAAACGAAAAAAGAAACTGACAAACGAACAAAGAAACGGAGAAACGAAGAAAGAAACGGAGAAACGAAGAAATAAACGGAGAAACGAACAAAGAAACGGAGAAACGAAGAAAGAAACGGAGAAACGAACAATGAAACGCAGAAACGAAGAATGAAACGGAGAAACGAAGATATAAACGGAGAAATGAAGAAAGAAACGGAGAAGCAAAGAAAGAATCGGAGAAACGAACAATGAAACGGAGAAACCAAGAAAGAAACGGAGAAACGAAGAATGAAACGGAGAAACAAAGAAAGAAACGGGGAAATAAATGGAGAAACGAAGAAAGAATCGGAGAAACGAAGAAATAAACGGAGGCACGAAGAAAGAAACAGAGAAACGGAGAAACAAACGGAGAAACGAAGAAATAAACCGAGAAGCGGAGAAAGAAACGGAGAAACGAAGAAAGAAACAGAGAAACGAACAATGAAACGCAGAAACGAAGAATGAAACGGAGAAACGAAGAAATAACCGGAGAAATGAAGAAAGAAACGCAGAAACGGAGAAATAAATGGACAAACGAAGAAATAAACGGAGAAACGAAGAGAGAAACGGTGAAACAAAGAAAGAAACGGAGAAACGGAGAAAGAAACGAAGAAACGAAGAAATAAACGGAGAAACGAAGAAAGACACGAAGAAACGAAAATGAAACGGAGAAACAAACAAAGAAACGGAGAAACGAAGAAAGAAACGGAGAAACGAACAAAGAAACGGAGAAACGAAGAAAGAAACGGAGAGACGAAGAAAGAAACGGAGAAACGGAGAAATAAATGGAGAAACGAAGAAAGAAACGGAGAAACGGAGAAATAAATGGAGAAACGAAGAAAGAAACGGAGAAACGAACATAGAAACGGAGAAACGAAGAAAGAAGCGGAGAAACGAAGAAAGAAACGGAGAAACGAAGAAAGAAACGGAGAAACGAAGAAAGAAACGGAGAAACGAAGAAAGAAACGGAGAAACGAAGGAAGAAACGGAGAAACGAAGAAAGAAACGGAGAAACGAAGAAAGAAACGGAGAAACGAACAAAGAAACGGAGAAACGAACAAAGAATCGGAGAAACGAACAAAGTAACGGAGAAACGAAGAAAGAAAAGGAGAAATAAATGGAGAAGCGAAGAAATAAACGGAGAAACGAAGAAAGAAACGGAGAAACGGAGAAAGAAACGAAGAAACGAAGAAATAAACGGAGAAACGAAGAAAGACACGAAGAAACGAAAAAAGAAACGGAGAAACAAACAAAGAAACGGAGAAACGAAGAAAGAAACGGAGAAACGGAGAAATAAATGGAGAAACGGAGAAACGAAGAAAGGAACGGAGAAACGAAGAAAGAAACGGAGAAACGAAGAAAGAAACGGAGAAACGAAGAAAGAAATGGAGAAACGAAGAAAGAAACGGAGAAACGAACAAAGAAACGGAGAAACGAAGAAAGAAACGGAGAGACGAAGAAAGAAACGGAGAAACGGAGAAATAAATGGAGAAACGAAGAAAGAAACGGAGAGATGAACATAGAAACAGAGAAACGAAGAAAGAAGCGGAGAAACGACGAAAGAAACGGAGAAACGAAGAAAGAAACGGAGAAACGAAGAAAGAAACGGAGAAACGAACAAAGAAACGGAGAAACGAAGAAAGAAACGGAGAAACGAAGAAAGAAACGCAGAAACGAAGAAAGAAACGGAGAAACGAAGAAAGAAACGGAGAAACGGAGAAATAAATGGAGAAATGAAGAAAGAAACGGAGAAACGAACATAGAAACGGAGAAACGAAGAAAGAAGCGGAGAAACGAAGAAAGAAACGGAGAAACGAAGAAAGAAACGGAGAAACGAAGAAAGAAACGGAGAAACGAACAAAGAAACGGAGAAACGAACAAAGAAACGGAGAAACGAACAAATAAACGGAGAAACGAACAAAGAAACGGAGAAACGGAGAAATAAATGGAGAAACGGAGAAACGAAGAAAGGAACGGAGAAACGAAGAAAGAAGCGGAGAAACGAAGAAAGAAACGGAGAAACGAAGAAAGAAACGGAGAAACGAAGAAAGAAATGGAGAAACGAAGAAAGAAACGGAGAAACGAACAAAGAAACGGAGAAACGAAGAAAGAAACGGAGAGACGAAGAAAGAAACGGAGAAACGGAGAAATAAATGGAGAAACGAAGAAAGAAACGGAGAGATGAACATAGAAACAGAGAAACGAAGAAAGAAGCGGAGAAACGACGAAAGAAACGGAGAAACGAAGAAAGAAACGGAGAAACGAAGAAAGAAACGGAGAAACGAACAAAGAAACGGAGAAACGAAGAAAGAAACGGAGAAACGAAGAAAGAAACGCAGAAACGAAGAAAGAAACGGAGAAACGAAGAAAGAAACGGAGAAACGGAGAAATAAATGGAGAAATGAAGAAAGAAACGGAGAAACGAACAAAGAAACGGAGAAACGAAGAAAGAAACGGAGAAACGAAGAAAGAAACGCAGAAACGAAGAAAGAAACGGAGAAACGAAGAAAGAAACGGAGAAACGGAGAAATAAATGGAGAAACGAAGAAAGAAACGGAGAGATGAACATAGAAACAGAGAAACGAAGAAAGAAGCGGAGAAACGACGAAAGAAACGGAGAAACGAAGAAAGAAACGGAGAAACGAAGAAAGAAACGGAGAAACGAACAAAGAAACGGAGAAACGAAGAAAGAAACGGAGAAACGAAGAAAGAAACGCAGAAACGAAGAAAGAAACGGAGAAACGACGAAAGAAACGGAGAAACGAAGAAAGAAACGGAGAAACGAAGAAAGAAACGGAGAAACGAACAAAGAAACGGAGAAACGAAGAAAGAAACGGAGAAACGAAGAAAGAAACGCAGAAACGAAGAAAGAAACGGAGAAACGAAGAAAGAAACGGAGAAACGGAGAAATAAATGGAGAAATGAAGAAAGAAACGGAGAAACGAACATAGAAACGGAGAAACGAAGAAAGAAGCGGAGAAACGAAGAAAGAAACGGAGAAACGAAGAAAGAAACGGAGAAACGAAGAAAGAAACGGAGAAACGAACAAAGAAACGGAGAAACGAACAAAGAAACGGAGAAACGAACAAATAAACGGAGAAACGAACAAAGAAACGGAGAAACGGAGAAATAAATGGAGAAACGGAGAAACGAAGAAAGGAACGGAGAAACGAAGAAAGAAGCGGAGAAACGAAGAAAGAAACGGAGAAACGAAGAAAGAAACGGAGAAACGAAGAAAGAAACGGAGAAACGAACAAGGAAACGGAGAAACGAAGAAAGAAACGGAGAAACGAACAAAGAAACGGAGAAACGAAGAAAGAAACGGAGAAACGAACAAAGAAACGGAGAAACGAAGAAAGAAACGGAGAAACGGAGAAATAAATGGAGAAACGGAGAAACGAAGAAAGGAACGGAGAAACGAAGAAAGAAACGGAGAAACGAAGAAAGAAACGGAGAAACGAAGAAAGAAATGGGGAAACGAAGAAAGAAACGGAGAAACGAAGAAAGAAACGGAGAAACGAAGAAAGAAATGGAGAAACGAAGAAAGAAAAGGAGAAACGAACAATGAAACGCAGAAACGAAGAATGAAACGGAGAAACGAAGATATAAACGGAGAAATGAAGAAAGAAACGGAGAAGCAAAGAAAGAATCGGAGAAACGAACAAAGAAACGGAGAAACGAAGAAAGAAACGGAGAAACGAAGAATGAAACGGAGAAACGAAGAAAGAAACGAAGAATTACATGGAGAAACGAAGAAATAAACGGAGAAACGAACAAGGAAACAGAGAAACGAAGAAAGAAACGGAGAAACGAACAAAGAAACGGAGAAACGAACAAAGAAACGGAGAAACGAACAAAGAAACGGAGAAACGAAGAAAGAAACGCAGAAACGAAGAAAGAAACGGAGAAACGAAGAAAGAAACGGAGAAACGAACAAAGAAACGGAGAAACGAAGAAAGAAACGGAGAAACGAAGAAATAAACGGAGAAACGAACAAAGAAACGGAGAAACGAAGAAAGAAACGGAGAAACGAACAATGACACGCAGAAACGAAGAATGAAACGGAGAAACGAAGATATAAATGGAGAAATGAAGAAAGAAACGGAGAAGCAAAGAAAGAATCGGAGAAACGAACAAAGAAACGGAGAAATGAAGAAAGAAACGGAGAAACGAAGAATGAAACGGAGAAACGAAGAAAGAAACGGAGAATTAAATGGAGAAACGAAGAAATAAACGGAGAAACGAACAAGGAAACAGAGAAACGAAGAAAGAAACGGAGAAACGAAGAAAGAAACGGAGAAACGAACAAAGAAACGGAGAAACGAACAAAGAAACGGAGAAACGAACAAAGAAACGGAGAAACGAAGAACGAAACGCAGAAACGAAGAAAGAAACGGAGAAACGAAGAAAGAAACGGAGAAACGGGGAAATAAATGGAGAAACGAAGAAAGAAACGGAGAAACGAACATAGAAACGGAGAAACGAAGAAAGAAGCGGAGAAACGAACAAAGAAACGGAGAAACGAAGAAAGAAACGGAGAAACGAACAAAGAAACGGAGAAACGAAGAAAGAAACGGAGAAACGAAGAAAGAAACGGAGAAACGAACAAAGAAACGGAGAAACGAAGAAAGAAACGGAGAAACGAACAAAGAAACGGAGAAACGAAGAAAGAAACGGAGAAACGAAGAAAGAAACGGAGAAACGAACAAAGAAACGGAGAAACGAAGAAAGAAACGGAGAAACGAAGAAAGAAGCGGAGAAACGAACAAAGAAACGGAGAAACGAAGGAAGAAACGGAGAAACGAAGAAAGAAACGCAGAAACGAAGAAAGAAACGGAGAAACGAAGAAAGAAACGCAGAAGCGAACAAAGAAACGGAGAAACGAAGAAATAAACGGAGAAACGAAGAAAGAAACCCAGAAACGAAGAAAGAAACGGAGAAACGAAGAATGAAACGGAGAAACGAAGAAAGAAACGGAGAAATAAATGGAGAAACGAAGAAATAAACGGAGAAACGAACAAGGAAACAGAGAAACGAACAAAGAAACGGAGAAACGAAGAAAGAAACGGAGAAACGAAGAAAGAAACGGAGAAACGAACAAAGAAACGGAGAAACGAACAAAGAAACGGAGAAACGAACAAAGAAACGGAAAAACGAAGAAAGAAACGGAGAAACGGAGAAATAAATGGAGAAACGGATAAACGAAGAAAGGAACGGAGAAACGAAGAAAGAAACGGAGAAACGAAGAAAGAAACGGAGAAACGAAAAAAGAAACGGAGAAACGAAGAAAGAAACGGAGAAACGAACAAAGAAACGGAGAAACGAAGAAAGAAACGGAGAAACGAACAAAGAAACGGAGAAACGAACAAAGAAACGGAGAAACGAACAAAGAAACGGAAAAACGAAGAAAGAAACGGAGAAACGGAGAAATAAATGGAGAAACGAAGAAATAAACGGAGAAACGAAGAAAGAAACTGAGAAACGGAGAAAGAAACGGAGAAACGAAGAAATAAACGGAGAAACGAAGAAAGACACGAAGAAACGAAGAAAGAAACGGAGAAACGAACAAAGAAACGGAGAAACGAAGAAAGGAACGGAGAAACGAAGAAAGAAACGGAGAAACGAAGAAAGAAACGGAGAAACGAAGAAAGAAACGGAGAAACGAAGGAAGAAACGGAGAAACGAAGAAAGAAACGGAGAAACGAACAAAGAAACGGAGAAACGAAGAAAGAAACGGAGAAACGAACAAAGAAACGGAGAAACGAACAAAGAAACGGAGAAACGAACAAAGAAACGGAAAAACGAAGAAAGAAACGGAGAAACGGAGAAATAAATGGAGAAACGAAGAAAGAAACGGAGAAACGGAGAAATAAATGGAGAAACGAAGAAATAAACGGAGAAACGAAGAGAGAAACGGTGAAACGAAGTAAGAAACGGAGAAACGAAGAAAGAAACGGAGAAACGAAGAAAGAAACGGAGAAACGAAGAAAGAAACGGAGAAACGAACAAAGAAACGGAGAAACGAACAAAGAAACGGAGAAACGAACAAAGAAACGGAAAAACGAAGAAAGAAACGGAGAAACGGAGAAATAAATGGAGAAACGAAGAAATAAACGGAGAAACGAAGAAAGAAACTGAGAAACGGAGAAAGAAACGGAGAAACGAAGAAATAAACGGAGAAACGAAGAAAGACACGAAGAAACGAAGAAAGAAACGGAGAAACGAACAAAGAAACGGAGAAACGAAGGAAGAAACGGAGAAACGAAGAAAGAAACGCAGAAGCGAACAAAGAAACGGAGAAACGAAGAAATAAACGGAGAAACGAAGAAAGAAACCCAGAAACGAAGAAAGAAACGGAGAAACGAAGAATGAAACGGAGAAACGAAGAAAGAAACGGAGAAATAAATGGAGAAACGAAGAAATAAACGGAGAAACGAACAAGGAAACAGAGAAACGAACAAAGAAACGGAGAAACGAAGAAAGAAACGGAGAAACGAACAAAGAAACGGAGAAACGAAGAAAGAAACGGAGAAACGAAGAAAGAAACGCAGAAACGAAGAAAGAAACGGAGAAACGACGAAAGGAACGGAGAAACGGGGAAATAAATGGAGAAACGAAGAAAGAAACGGAGAAACGAACATAGAAACGGAGAAACGAACAAAGAAACGGAGAAACGAAGAAAGAAACGGGGAAACGAACAAAGAAACGGAGAAACGAAGAAAGAAACGGAGAAACGAACAAAGAAACGGAGAAACGAACAAAGAAACGGAGAAACGAACAAAGAAACGGAAAAACGAAGAAAGAAACGGAGAAACGGAGAAATAAATGGAGAAACGGAGAAACGAAGAAAGGAACGGAGAAACGAAGAAAGAAACGGAGAAACGAAGAAAGAAACGGAGAAACGAAAAAAGAAACGGAGAAACGAAGAAAGAAACGGAGAAACGAACAAAGAAACGGAGAAACGAAGAAAGAAACGGAGAAACGAACAAAGAAACGGAGAAACGAACAAAGAAACGGAGAAACGAACAAAGAAACGGAGAAACGAAGAAAGAAACGGAGAAACGAACAAAGAAACGGAGAAACGAACAAAGAACCGGAGGAACGGAGAAATAAATGGAGAAACGAAGAAATAAACGGAGAAACGGACAAGGAAACGGAGAAACGAAGAAAGAAACGGAGAAACGAACAAAGAAACGGAGAAACGAAGAAAGAAACGGAGAAACGAACAAAGAAACGGAGAAACGAACAAAGAAACGGAGAAACGAACAAAGAAACGGAAAAACGAAGAAAGAAACGGAGAAACGGAGAAATAAATGGAGAAACGGATAAACGAAGAAAGGAACGGAGAAACGAAGAAAGAAACGGAGAAACGAAGAAAGAAACGGAGAAACGAAAAAAGAAACGGAGAAACGAAGAAAGAAACGGAGAAACGAACAAAGAAACGGAGAAACGAAGAAAGAAACGGAGAAACGAACAAAGAAACGGAGAAACGAACAAAGAAATGGAGAAACGAACAAAGAAACGGAAAAACGAAGAAAGAAACGGAGAAACGGAGAAATAAATGGAGAAACGAAGAAATAAACGGAGAAATGAAGAAAGAAACGGAGAAACGAAGAAAGAAACGGAGAAACGAAGAAAGAAACGGGGAAACGAAGAAAGAAACGGAGAAACGAAGAAATAAACGGAGAAACGAAGAAAGACACGAAGAAACGAAGAAAGAAACGGAGAAACGAACAAAGAAACGGAGAAACGAACAAAGAAACGGAGGAACGGAGAAGTGAATGGAGAAGCGAAGAAATAAACGGAGAAACGAAGAAAGAAACGGAGAAACGAAGAAATAAACGGAGAAATGAAGAAAGAAACGGAGAAACGGAGAAATAAATGGAGAAACGAAGAAATAAACGGAGAAACGAAGAGAGAAACGGTGAAACGAAGAAAGAAACGGAGAAACGAAGAAAGAAACGGAGAAACGAAGAAAGAAACGGAGAAACGAAGAAACAAACGGAGAAACGAAGAAAGAAACGGAGAAATAAATGGAGAAACGAAGAAATAAAACGAAAAACGGAAAAAGAAACGGAGTAACAAAGAAAGAGACGGAGAAACGAAGAAAGAAACGGAGAAACGGAGAAGTAAATGGAGAAACTAAGAAATAAACGGAGTAACGAAGAAAGAAACGGAGAAACGGAGAAACGAAGAAATAAACGGAGAAACGAAGAAAGACACGAAGATACGAAGAAATAAACCGAGAAACGGAGAAAGAAACGGAGAAACGAAGAAAGAAACAGAGAAACGAACAATGAAACGCAGAAACGAAGAATGAAACGGAGAAACGAAGAAATAAACGGAGAAACGAAGAAATAAACGGAGAAATGAAGAAAGAAACGGAGAAACGGAGAAGTAAATGGAGAAACGAAGAAATAAACGGAGAAACGAAGAGAGAAACGGTGAAACGAAGAAAGAAACGGAGAAACAAAGAAAGAAACGGAGAAACGAAGAAAGAAACGGAGAAACGAAGAAAGAAACGGGGAAACGAAGAAAGAAACGGAGAAACGAAGAAAGAAACGGAGAAACGAAGAAAGAAACGGAGAAACGAAGAAATAAACGGAGAAACGAAGAAAGAAACGGAGAAACGGAGAAAGAAACGGAGAAACGAAGAAATAAACGGAGAAACGAAGAATGAAACGGAGAAACGAAGAAAGAAACGGGGAAATAAATGGAGAAACGAAGATATAAACGGAGAAACGAAGAAAGAAACGGAGAAACGAAGAAATAAACGGAGAAACGAAGAAAGAAACAGAGAAACGGAAAAAGAAACGGACAAACGAAGAAATAAACCGAGAAACGGAGAAAGAAACGGAGAAACGAAGAAAGAAACAGAGAAACGAACAATGAAACGCAGAAACGAAGAATGAAACGGAGAAACGAAGAAATAAACGGAGAAATGAAGAAAGAAACGGAGAAACGGAGAAATAAATGGAGAAACGAAGAAATAAACGGAGAAACGAAGAGAGAAACGGTGAAACGAAGAAAGAAACGGAGAAACGAAGAAAGAAACGGGGAAACGAAGAAAGAAACGGAGAAACGAAGAAAGAAACGGGGAAACGGAGAAATAAATGGAGAAACGAAGAAATAAACCGAAAAACGGAAAAAGTAACGGAGTAACGAAGAAAGAGACGGAGAAACGAAGAAAGAAACGGAGAAACGGAGAAATAAATGGAGAAACGAGGAAATAAACGGAGAAACGAAGAAAGAAACGGAGAAACGGAGAAAGAAACGGAGAAACGAAGAAATAAACGGAGAAACGAAGAAAGACACGAAGAAACGAAGAAAGAAACGGAGAAACGAACAAAGAAACGGAGAAACGAACAAAGAAACGGAGAAACGAACAAAGAAACGGAGGAACGAACAAAGAAACGGAGAAACGAAGGAAGAAACGGAGAAAGCAAGAAAGAAACGAAGAAAGAAACGGAGAAACGAAGAAAGAAACGGAGAAACGAAGAAAGAAACGGAGAAACGAACAAAGTAACGGAGAAACGAACAAAGAAACGGAGAAACGAAGAAATAAACGGAGAAACGAAGAAACAAACAGAGAAACGGAGAAAGAAACGGAGAAACGAAGAAATAAACCGAGAAACGGAGAAAGAAACGGAGAAACGAAGGAAGAAACAGAGAAACGAACAATGAGACGCAGAAACGAAGAATGAAACGGAGAAACGAAGAAATAAACGGAGAAATTAAGAAAGAAACGGAGAAACGGAGAAATAAATGGAGAAACGAAGAAATAAACGGAGAAACGAAGAGAGAAACGGTGAAACGAAGAAAGAAACGGAGAAACGAAGAAAGAAGCGGAGAAACGAACAAAGAAACGGAGAAACGAAGGAAGAAACGGAGAAACGAAGAAAGAAACGCAGAAACGAAGAGAGAAACGGAGAAACGAAGAAAGAAACGGAGAAACGAAGAAAGAAACGGAGAAACGGAGAAATAAATGGAGAAACGAAGAAATAAACGGAGAAACGAAGAAAGAAACGGAGAAACGGAGAAATAAATGGAGAAACGAAGAAATAAACGGAGAAACGAAGAAAGAAACGGAGAAACGGAGAAAGAAACGGAGAAACGAAGAAATAAACGGAGAAACGAAGAAACGAAGAAAGAAACGGAGAAACGAACAAAGAAACGGAGAAACGAAGAAAGAAACGGAGAAACGAAGAAAGAAACGGAGAAACGAAGAAAGAAACGGAGAAACGAAGAAAGAAACGGGGAACGAAGAAAGAAACGGAGAAACGAAGAAAGAAACGGAGAAACGAAGAAAGAAACGGAGATACGAACAAAGAAACGGAGAAACGAAGAAAGAAACGGAGAAACGAAGAAAAAGACGGAGAAACGTAGAAAGAAACGGAGATACGAACAAAGAAACGGAGAAACGAACAAAGAAACGGAGGAACGGAGAAATAAATGGAGAAACGAAGAAATAAACGGAGAAACGAACAAGGAAACGGAGAAACGAAGAAAGAAACGGTGAAACCAAGAAAGAAACGAAGAAAGAAACGGAGAATCGAAGAAAGAAACGGAGAAACGAAGAAAGAAACGGAGAAACGAACAAAGAAACGGAGAAACGAACAAAGAAACGGAGACACGAACAAAGAAACGGAGGAACGGAGAAACAAAAGGAGAAGCGAAGAAATAAACGGAGAAACGAACAAGGAAACGGAGAAACGAAGAAAGAAACGGAGAAACCAAGAAAGAAACGAAGAAAGAAACGGAGAAACGAAGAAAGAAACGGAGAAACGAAGAAAGAAACGGAGAAACGAACAAAGAAACGGAGAAACGAACAAAGAAACGGAGACACGAACAAAGAAACGGAGGAACGGAGAAACAAAAGGAGAAGCGAAGAAATAAACGGAGAAACGAACAAGGAAACGGAGAAACGAACAAAGAAACGGAGGAACGGAGAAATAAATGGAGAAACGAAGAAATAAACGGAGAAACGAACAAGGAAACGGAGAAACGAAGAAAGAAACGGAGAAACCAAGAAAGAAACGAAGAAAGAAACGGAGAATCGAAGAAAGAGGCGGAGAAACGATGAAAGAAACGGAGAAACGAACAAAGAAACGGAGAAACGAACAAAGAAACGGAGACACGAACAAAGAAACGGAGGAACGGAGAAATAAATGGAGAAGCGAAGAAATAAACGGAGAAACGAAGAAAGAAACGGAGAAACGAAGAAAGAAACGGAGAAACGAACAAAGGAACGGAGAAACGAACAAAGAAACGGAGGAACGGAGAAATAAATGGAGAAACGAAGAAATAAACGGAGAAACCAACAAGGAAACGGAGAAACGAAGAAAGAATCGGAGAAACCAAGAAAGATACGAAGAAAGAAACGGAGAATCGAAGAAAGAAACGGAGAAACGATGAAAGAAACGGAGATACGAACAAAGAAACGCAGAAACGAAGAATGAAACGGAGAAACGAAGAAATAAACGGAGAAACGAAGAAAGAAACGGAGAAACGGAGAAAGAAACGGAGAAACGAAGAAATAAACGGAGAAACGAAGAAACGAAGAAAGAAACGGAGAAACGGAGAAATAAATGGAGAAACGAAGAAATAAACGGAGTAACGAAGAAAGAAACGTAGAAACGGAGAAAGAAACGGAGAAACGAAGAAATAAACGGAGAAACGAAGAAAGACACGAAGAAACGAAGAAAGAAACGGAGAAACGAACAAAGAAACGGAGAAACGAAGAAAGAAACGGAGAAACGAAGAAAGAAGCGGAGAAACGAACAAAGAAACGGAGAAACGAAGGAAGAAACGGAGAAACGAAGAAAGAAACGCAGAAACGAAGAGAGAAACGGAGAAACGAAGAAAGAAACGGAGAAACGAAGAAAGAAACGGAGAAACGGAGAAATAAATGGAGAAACGAAGAAATAAACGGAGAAACGAAGAAAGAAACGGAGAAACGGAGAAATAAATGGAGAAACGAAGAAATAAACGGAGAAACGAAGAAAGAAACGGAGAAACGGAGAAAGAAACGGAGAAACGAAGAAATAAACGGAGAAACGAAGAAACGAAGAAAGAAACGGAGAAACGAACAAAGAAACGGAGAAACGAAGAAAGAAACGGAGAAACGAAGAAAGAAACGGAGAAACGAAGAAAGAAACGGAGAAACGAAGAAAGAAACGGAGAAACGAAGAAAGAAACGGGGAACGAAGAAAGAAACGGAGAAACGAAGAAAGAAACGGAGAAACGAAGAAAAAGACGGAGAAACGTAGAAAGAAACGGAGATACGAACAAAGAAACGGAGAAACGAACAAAGAAACGGAGACACGAACAAGGAAACGGAGAAACGAAGAAAGAAACGGAGAAACCAAGAAAGAAACGAAGAAAGAAACGGAGAAACGAAGAAAGAAACGGAGAAACGAAGAAAGAAACGGAGAAATGAACAAAGTAACGGAGAAACGAACAAAGAAACGGAGGAACGGAGAAATAAATGGAGAAGCGAAGAAATAAACGGAGAAACGAAGAAAGAAACGGAGAAACGAACAAAGAAACGGAGAAACGAACAAAGAAACGGAGGAACTGAGAAATAAATGGAGAAACGAAGAAATAAACGGAGAAACGAACAAGGAAACGGAGAAACGAAGAAAGAAACGGAGAAACCAAGAAAGAAACGAAGAAAGAAACGGAGAATCGAAGAAAGAGACGGAGAAACGATGAAAGAAACGGAGAAACGAACAAAGAAACGGAGAAACGAACAAAGAAACGCAGAAACGAAGAGAGAAACGGAGAAACGAAGAAAGAAACGGAGAAACGAACAAGGAAACGGAGAAACGAAGAAAGAAACGGTGAAACCAAGAAAGATACGAAGAAAGAAACGGAGAATCGAAGAAAGAAACGGAGAAACGAAGAAAGAAACGGAGAAACGAACAAAGAAACGGAGAAACGAACAAAGAAACGGAGACACGAACAAAGAAACGGAGGAACGGAGAAACAAAAGGAGAAGCGAAGAAATAAACGGAGAAACGAACAAGGAAACGGAGAAACGAAGAAAGAAACGGAGAAACCAAGAAAGAAACGAAGAAAGAAACGGAGAAACGAAGAAAGAAACGGAGAAACGAAGAAAGAAACGGAGAAATGAACAAAGTAACGGAGAAACGAACAAAGAAACGGAGGAACGGAGAAATAAATGGAGAAGCGAAGAAATAAACGGAGAAACGAAGAAAGAAACGGAGAAACGAACAAAGAAACGGAGAAACGAACAAAGAAACGGAGGAACGGAGAAATAAATGGAGAAACGAAGAAATAAACGGAGAAACGAACAAGGAAACGGAGAAACGAAGAAAGAAACGGAGAAACCAAGAAAGAAACGAAGAAAGAAACGGAGAATCGAAGAAAGAGACGGAGAAACGATGAAAGAAACGGAGAAACGAACAAAGAAACGGAGAAACGAACAAAGAAACGGAGACACGAACAAAGAAACGGAGGAACGGAGAAATAAATGGAGAAGCGAAGAAATAAACGGAGAAACGAAGAAAGAAACGGAGAAACGAAGAAAGAAACGGAGAAACGAACAAAGGAACGGAGAAACGAACAAAGAAACGGAGGAACGGAGAAATAAATGGAGAAACGAAGAAATAAACGGAGAAACCAACAAGGAAACGGAGAAACGAAGAAAGAATCGGAGAAACCAAGAAAGATACGAAGAAAGAAACGGAGAATCGAAGAAAGAAACGGAGAAACGATGAAAGAAACGGAGATACGAACAAAGAAACGCAGAAACGAAGAATGAAACGGAGAAACGAAGAAATAAACGGAGAAACGAAGAAAGAAACGGAGAAACGGAGAAAGAAACGGAGAAACGAAGAAATAAACGGAGAAACGAAGAAACGAAGAAAGAAACGGAGAAACGGAGAAATAAATGGAGAAACGAAGAAATAAACGGAGTAACGAAGAAAGAAACGGAGAAACGGAGAAAGAAACGGAGAAACGAAGAAATAAACGGAGAAACGAAGAAAGACACGAAGAAACGAAGAAAGAAACGGAGAAACGAACAAAGGAACGGAGAAACGAACAAAGAAACGGAGGAACGGAGAAATAAATGGAGAAACGAAGAAATAAACGGAGAAACCAACAAGGAAACGGAGAAACGAAGAAAGAATCGGAGAAACCAAGAAAGATACGAAGAAAGAAACGGAGAAACGAACAAAGAAACGGAGAAACGAAGAAAGAAACGGAGAAACGAAGAAAGAAGCGGAGAAACGAACAAAGAAACGGAGAAACGAAGGAAGAAACGGAGAAACGAAGAAAGAAACGCAGAAACGAAGAGAGAAACGGAGAAACGAAGAAAGAAACGGAGAAACGAAGAAAGAAACGGAGAAACGGAGAAATAAATGGAGAAACGAAGAAATAAACGGAGAAACGAAGAAAGAAACGGAGAAACGGAGAAATAAATGGAGAAACGAAGAAATAAACGGAGAAACGAAGAAAGAAACGGAGAAACGGAGAAAGAAACGGAGAAACGAAGAAATAAACGGAGAAACGAAGAAACGAAGAAAGAAACGGAGAAACGAAGAAAGAAACGGAGAAACGAAGAAAGAAACGGAGAAACGAAGAAAGAAACGGAGAAACGAAGAAAGAAACGGAGAAACGAAGAAAGAAACGGGGAACGAAGAAAGAAACGGAGAAACGAAGAAAGAAACGGAGAAACGAAGAAAAAGACGGAGAAACGTAGAAAGAAACGGAGATACGAACAAAGAAACGGAGAAACGAACAAAGAAACGGAGACACGAACAAGGAAACGGAGAAACGAAGAAAGAAACGGAGAAACCAAGAAAGAAACGAAGAAAGAAACGGAGAAACGAAGAAAGAAACGGAGAAACGAAGAAAGAAACGGAGAAATGAACAAAGTAACGGAGAAACGAACAAAGAAACGGAGGAACGGAGAAATAAATGGAGAAGCGAAGAAATAAACGGAGAAACGAAGAAAGAAACGGAGAAACGAACAAAGAAACGGAGAAACGAACAAAGAAACGGAGGAACGGAGAAATAAATGGAGAAACGAAGAAATAAACGGAGAAACGAACAAGGAAACGGAGAAACGAAGAAAGAAACGGAGAAACCAAGAAAGAAACGAAGAAAGAAACGGAGAATCGAAGAAAGAGACGGAGAAACGATGAAAGAAACGGAGAAACGAACAAAGAAACGGAGAAACGAACAAAGAAACGGAGACACGAACAAAGAAACGGAGGAACGGAGAAATAAATGGAGAAGCGAGGAAATAAACGGAGAAACCAACAAGGAAACGGCGAAACGAAGAAAGAATCGGAGAAACCAAGAAAGAAACGAAGAAAGAAACGGAGAAATGAACAAAGAAACGGAGAAACGAACAAAGAAACGGAGACACGAACAAAGAAACGGAGGAACGGAGAAATAAATGGAGAAGCGAAGAAATAAACGGAGAAACGAACTAGGAAACGGAGAAACGAAGAAAGAAACGGAGAAACCAAGAAAGAAACGAAGAAAGAAACGGAGAAACGAAGAAAGAAACGGTGAAACGAAGAAAGAAACGGAGAAACGAAGAGACAAACGGAGAAACGAAAAAGAAACGGAGAAATAAATGGAGAAGCGAAGAAATAAACGGAGAAACGAAGAAAGAAACGGAGAAACGAAGAAAGAAACGGAGAAACGAACAAAGGAACGGAGAAACGAACAAAGAAACGGAGGAACGGAGAAATAAATGGAGAAAGGAAGAAATAAACGGAGAAACCAACAAGGAAACGGAGAAACGAAGAAAGAATCGGAGAAACCAAGAAAGATACGAAGAAAGAAACGGAGAATCGAAGAAAGAAACGGAGAAACGATGAAAGAAACGGAGATACGAACAAAGAAACGCAGAAACGAAGAATGAAACGGAGAAACGAAGAAATGAACGGAGAAATGAGGAAGGTAACGGAGAAACAAAGAAAGGAACGGAGAAACGAAGAAAGAAACGGAGAAACGAAGAAAGAAACGGAGAAACGAAGAAAGAAACGGAGAAACGGAGAAATAAATGGAGAAACGAAGAAATAAACGGAGTAACGAAGAAAGAAACGGAGAAACGGAGAAAGAAACGGAGAAACGAAGAAATAAACGGAGAAACGAAGAAAGACACGAAGAAACGAAGAAAGAAACGGAGAAACGAACAAAGAAACGGAGAAACGAAGAAAGAAACGGAGAAACGAAGAAAGAAGCGGAGAAACGAACAAAGAAACGGAGAAACGAAGGAAGAAACGGAGAAACGAAGAAAGAAACGCAGAAACGAAGAGAGAAACGGAGAAACGAAGAAAGAAACGGAGAAACGAAGAAAGAAACGGAGAAACGGAGAAATAAATGGAGAAACGAAGAAATAAACGGAGAAACGAAGAAAGAAACGGAGAAACGGAGAAATAAATGGAGAAACGAAGAAATAAACGGAGAAACGAAGAAAGAAACGGAGAAACGGAGAAAGAAACGGAGAAACGAAGAAATAAACGGAGAAACGAAGAAACGAAGAAAGAAACGGAGAAACGAACAAAGAAACGGAGAAACGAAGAAAGAAACGGAGAAACGAAGAAAGAAACGGAGAAACGAAGAAAGAAACGGAGAAACGAAGAAAGAAACGGGGAACGAAGAAAGAAACGGAGAAACGAAGAAAGAAACGGAGAAACGAAGAAAAAGACGGAGAAACGTAGAAAGAAACGGAGATACGAACAAAGAAACGGAGAAACGAACAAAGAAACGGAGACACGAACAAAGAAACGGAGGAACGGAGAAATAAATGGAGAAGCGAAGAAATAAACGGAGAAACGAACAAGGAAACGGAGAAACGAAGAAAGAAACGGAGAAACCAAGAAAGAAACGAAGAAAGAAACGGAGAAACGAAGAAAGAAACGGAGAAACGAAGAAAGAAACGGAGAAATGAACAAAGTAACGGAGAAACGAACAAAGAAACGGAGGAACGGAGAAATAAATGGAGAAGCGAAGAAATAAACGGAGAAACGAAGAAAGAAACGGAGAAACGAACAAAGAAACGGAGGAACGGAGAAATAAATGGAGAAACGAAGAAATAAACGGAGAAACGAACAAGGAAACGGAGAAACGAAGAAAGAAACGGAGAAACCAAGAAAGAAACGAAGAAAGAAACGGAGAATCGAAGAAAGAGACGGAGAAACGATGAAAGAAACGGAGAAACGAACAAAGAAACGGAGAAACGAACAAAGAAACGGAGACACGAACAAAGAAACGGAGGAACGGAGAAATAAATGGAGAAGCGAGGAAATAAACGGAGAAACGAAGAAAGAAACGGAGAAACGAAGAAAGAAACGGAGAAACGAACAAAGGAACGGAGAAACGAACAAAGAAACGGAGGAACGGAGAAATAAATGGAGAAACGAAGAAATAAACGGAGAAACCAACAAGGAAACGGCGAAACGAAGAAAGAATCGGAGAAACCAAGAAAGAAACGAAGAAAGAAACGGAGAAATGAACAAAGAAACGGAGAAACGAACAAAGAAACGGAGACACGAACAAAGAAACGGAGGAACGGAGAAATAAATGGAGAAGCGAGGAAATAAACGGAGAAACGAACTAGGAAACGGAGAAACGAAGAAAGAAACGGAGAAACCAAGAAAGAAACGAAGAAAGAAACGGAGAAACGAAGAAAGAAACGGAGAAACGAAGAAAGAAACGGAGAAACGAAGAGACAAACGGAGAAACGAAGAAAGAAACCGAGAAATAAATGAAGAAACGAAGAAATAAACCGAAAAACGGAAAAAGAAACGGAGAAACGAAGAAAGAGACAGAGAAACGAAGAAAGAAACGGAGAAACGGAGAAATAAATGGAGAAACGGAGAAATAAATGGAGAAACGAAGAAATAAACGGAGTAACGAAGAAAGAAACGGAGAAACGGAGAAAGAAACGGAGAAACGAAGAAGTAAACGGAGAAACGAAGAAAGACACGAAGAAACGAAGAAAGAAACGGAGAAACGAACAAAGAAACGCAGAAACGAAGAAAGAAACGGAGAAACGAACAAAGAAACGGAGAAACGAAGAAAGAAACGGAGAAACGAAGAAAGAAGCGGAGAAACGAACAAAGAAACGGAGAAACGAAGGAAGAAACGGAGAAACGAAGAAAGAAACGCAGAAACGAAGAAAGAAACGGAGAAACGAAGAAAGAAACGGAGAAACGAAGAAAGAAACGGAGAAACGGAGAAATAAATGGAGAAACGAAGAAATAAACGGAGAAACGAAGAAAGAAACGGAGAAACGGAGAAAGAAACGGAGAAACGAAGAAATAAACGGAGAAACGAAGAATGAAACGGAGAAACGAAGAAAGAAACGGGGAAATAAATGGAGAAACGAAGATATAAACGGAGAAACGAAGAAAGAAACGGAGAAACGAAGAAATAAACGGAGAAACGAAGAAAGAAACAGAGAAACGGAGAAAGAAACGGAGAAACGAAGAAATAAACCGAGAAACGGAGAAAGAAACGGAGAAACGAAGAAAGAAACAGAGAAACGAACAATGAAACGCAGAAAAGAAGAATGAAACGGAGAAACGAAGAAATAAACGGAGAAATGAAGAAAGAAACGGAGAAACGGAGAAATAAATGGAGAAACGAAGAAATAAACGGAGAAACGGAGAGAGAAACGGTGAAACGAAGAAAGAAACGGAGAAACGAAGAAAGAAACGGAGAAACGAAGAAAAAGACGGAGAAACGTAGAAAGAAACGGAGATACGAACAAAGAAACGCAGAAACGAAGAATGAAACGGAGAAACGAAGAAATGAACGGAGAAATGAGGAAGGTAACGGAGAAACAAAGAAAGGAACGGAGAAACGAAGAAAGAAACGGAGAAACGAAGAAAGAAACGGAGAAACGAAGAAAGAAACGGAGAAACGGAGAAATAAATGGAGAAACGAAGAAATAAACGGAGTAACGAAGAAGGAAACGGAGAAACGGAGAAAGAAACGGAGAAACGAAGAAATAAACGGAGAAACGAAGAAAGACACGAAGAAACGAAGAAAGAAACGGAGAAACGAACAAAGAAACGGAGAAACGAAGAAAGAAACGGAGAAACGAAGAAAGAAGCGGAGAAACGAACAAAGAAACGGAGAAACGAAGGAAGAAACGGAGAAACGAAGAAAGAAACGCAGAAACGAAGAGAGAAACGGAGAAACGAAGAAAGAAACGGAGAAACGAAGAAAGAAACGGAGAAACGGAGAAATAAATGGAGAAACGAAGAAATAAACGGAGAAACGAAGAAAGAAACGGAGAAACGTAGAAATAAATGGAGAAACGAAGAAATAAACGGAGAAACGAAGAAAGAAACGGAGAAACGGAGAAAGAAACGGAGAAACGAAGAAATAAACGGAGAAACGAAGAAACGAAGAAAGAAACGGAGAAACGAACAAAGAAACGGAGAAACGAAGAAAGAAACGGAGAAACGAAGAAAGAAACGGAGAAACGAAGAAAGAAACGGAGAAACGAAGAAAGAAACGGGGAACGAAGAAAGAAACGGAGAAACGAAGAAAGAAACGGAGAAACGAAGAAAGAAACGGAGATACGAACAAAGAAACGGAGAAACGAAGAAAGAAACGGAGAAACGAAGAAAAAGACGGAGAAACGTAGAAAGAAACGGAGATACGAACAAAGAAACGGAGAAACGAACAAAGAAACGGAGGAACGGAGAAATAAATGGAGAAACGAAGAAATAAACGGAGAAACGAACAAGGAAACGGAGAAACGAAGAAAGAAACGGTGAAACCAAGAAAGAAACGAAGAAAGAAACGGAGAATCGAAGAAAGAAACGGAGAAACGAAGAAAGAAACGGAGAAACGAACAATGAAACGGAGAAACGAACAAAGAAACGGAGACACGAACAAAGAAACGGAGGAACGGAGAAACAAAAGGAGAAGCGAAGAAATAAACGGAGAAACGAACAAGGAAACGGAGAAACGAAGAAAGAAACGGAGAAACCAAGAAAGAAACGAAGAAAGAAACGGAGAAACGAAGAAAGAAACGGAGAAACGAAGAAAGAAACGGAGAAATGAACAAAGTAACGGAGAAACGAACAAAGAAACGGAGGAACGGAGAAATAAATGGAGAAGCGAAGAAATAAACGGAGAAACGAAGAAAGAAACGGAGAAACGAACAAAGAAACGGAGAAACGAACAAAGAAACGGAGGAACGGAGAAATAAATGGAGAAACGAAGAAATAAACGGAGAAACGAACAAGGAAACGGAGAAACGAAGAAAGAAACGGAGAAACCAAGAAAGAAACGAAGAAAGAAACGGAGAATCGAAGAAAGAGACGGAGAAACGATGAAAGAAACGGAGAAACGAACAAAGAAACGGAGAAACGAACAAAGAAACGGAGACACGAACAAAGAAACGGAGGAACGGAGAAATAAATGGAGAAACGAAGAAATAAACGGAGAAACGAAGAAAGAAACGGAGAAACGAAGAAAGAAACGGAGAAACGAACAAAGGAACGGAGAAACGAACAAAGAAACGGAGGAACGGAGAAATAAATGGAGAAACGAAGAAATAAACGGAGAAACCAACAAGGAAACGGAGAAACGAAGAAAGAATCGAAGAAACCAAGAAAGATACGAAGAAAGAAACGGAGAATCGAAGAAAGAAACGGAGAAACGATGAAAGAAACGGAGAAACGAACAAAGAAACGTAGAAACGAACAAAGAAACGGAGACACGAACAAAGAAACGGAGGAACGGAGAAATAAATGGAGAAGCGAAGAAATAAACGGAGAAGCGAAGAAAGAAACGGAGAAACGAAGAAAGAAACGGAGAAACGAAGAAAGAAACGGAGAATCGAAGAAAGAAACGGAGAAACGAAAAAACATACGGAGAAACGAAGAAACAAACGGAGAAACGAAGAAAGAAACGGAGAAATAAATGGAGAAGCGAAGGAATAAACCGAAAAACGGAAAAAGAAACGGAGAAACGGAGAAAGAGACGGAGAAACGAAGAAAGAAACGGAGAAACGGAGAAATAAATGGAGAAACGAAGAAATAAACGGAGTAACGAAGAAAGAAACGGAGAAACGGAGAAACGAAGAAAGAAACGAAGAAACGAACAAAGAAACGGAGAAACGAACAACGAAACGGAGAAACGAAGAAAGAAACGGGGAAACGAAGAAAGAAACGGAGAAACGAAGAAGAAGACGGAGAAACGTAGAAAGAAACGGAGATACGAACAAAGAAACGGAGAAACGAACAAAGAAACGGAGGAACGAACAAAGAAACGGAGGAACGGAGAAATAAATGGAGAAGCGAAGAAATAAACGGAGAAACGAAGAAAGAAACGGAGAAACGAAAAAAGAAACAGAGAAACGAACAATGAAACGCAGAAACGAAGAATGAAACGGAGAAACGAAGAAATAAACGGAGAAATGAAGAAAGAAGCGGAGAAACGGAGAAATAAATGGAGAAACGAAGAAATAAACGGAGAAACGAAGAGAGAAACGGTGAAACGAAGAAAGAAACGGAGAAACGAAGAATGAAACGGAGAAACGAAGAAAGTAACGGAGAAACGAACAAAGAAACGGAGAAACGAAGAAAGAAACGGAGAAACGAACAAAGAAACGGAGAAACGAACAAAGAAACGGAGGAACGGAGAAATAAATGGAGAAACGAAGAAATAAACGGAGAAACGAACAAAGAAACGGAGAAACGAAGAAAGAAACGGGGAAACGAAGAAAGAAACGGAGAAACGAAGAAAAAGACGGAGAAACGTAGAAAGAAACGGAGATACGAACAAAGAAACGGAGAAACGAACAAAGAAACGGAGGAACGAACAAAGAAACGGAGGAACGGAGAAATAAATGGAGAAGCGAAGAAATAAACGGAGAAACGAAGAAAGAAACGGAGAAACGAAGAAAGAAACGGAGAAACGAAGAAAGAAACGGAGAAACGAAGAAAGAAATGGAGAAACGAAGAAATAAACGGAGTAACGAAGAAAGAAACGGAGAAACGGAGAAACGAAGAAAGAAACGAAGAAACGAACAAAGAAACGGAGAAACGAACAACGAAACGGAGAAACGAAGAAAGAAACGGGGAAACGAAGAAAGAAACGGAGAAACGAACAAAGAAACGGAGGAACGAACAAAGAAACGGAGGAACGGAGAAATAAATGGAGAAGCGAAGAAATAAACGGAGAAACGAAGAAAGAAACGGAGAAACGAAGAAAGAAACGGAGAAACGAAGAAAGAAACGGAGAAACGAAGAAAGAAATGGAGAAACGAACGAAGAAACGGAGAAACGAAGAAAGAAACGGAGAAACGAACAAAGAAACGGAGAAACGAACAAAGAAACGGAGGAACGTAGAAATAAATGGAGAAACGAAGAAATAATCGGAGAAACGAACAAGGAAACGGAGAAACGAAGAAAGAAACGGAGAAACCAAGAAAGAAGCGAAGAAAGAAACGGAGAAACGAAGAAAGAAACGGAGAAACGAACAAAGAAACGGAGAAACGAACAAAGAATCGGAGGAACGGAGAAATAAATGGAGAAGCGAAGAAATAAACGGAGAAACGAAGAAAGAAACGGAGAAACGAAGAAAGAAACGGAGAAACGAAGAAAGAAACGGAGAAACGAACAAAGAAACGGAGAAACGAACAAAGAAACGGAGGAACGGAGAAGTGAATGGAGAAGCGAAGAAATAAACGGAGAAACGAAGAAAGAAACGGAGAAACGAAGAAAGAAACGGAGAAACGAAGAAAGAAACGGAGAAACGAAGAAAGAAACGGAGAAACGAAGAAACAAACGAAGAAACGAAGAAAGAAACGGAGAAATAAATGAAGAAACGAAGAAATAAACCGAAAAACGGAAAAAGAAACGGAGAAACGAAGAAAGAGATGGAGAAACGAAGAAAGAAACGGAGAAACGGAGAAATAAATGGAGAAACGAAGAAATAAACGGAGTAACGAAGAAAGAAACGGAGAAACGGAGAAAGAAACGGAGAAACGAAGATGTAAACGGAGAAACGTAGAAAGACACGAAGAAACGAAGAAAGAAACGGAGAAACGAACAAAGAAACGGAGAAACGAAGAAAGACACGAAGAAACGAAGAAAGAAACGGAGAAACGAACAAAGAAACGGAGAAACGAAGAAAGAAACGGAGAAACGAAGAAAGAAGCGGAGAAACGAACAAAGAAACGGAGAAACGAAGGAAGAAACGGAGAAACGAAGAAAGAAACGCAGAAACGAAGAAAGAAACGGAGAAACGAAGAAAGAAACGGAGAAACGAAGAAAGAAACGGAGAAACGGAGAAATAAATGGAGAAACGAAGAAATAAACGGAGAAACGAAGAAAGAAACGGAGAAACGGAGAAAGAAACGGAGAAACGAAGAAATAAACGGAGAAACGAAGAATGAAACGGAGAAAGGAAGAAAGAAACGGGGAAATAAATGGAGAAACGAAGATATAAACGGAGTAACGAAGAAAGAAACGGAGAAACGGAGAAAGAAACGGAGAAACGAAGATGTAAACGGAGAAACGTAGAAAGACACGAAGAAACGAAGAAAGAAACGGAGAAACGAACAAAGAAACGGAGAAACGAAGAAAGACACGAAGAAACGAAGAAAGAAACGGAGAAACGAACAAAGAAACGGAGAAACGAAGAAAGAAACGGAGAAACGAAGAAAGAAGCGGAGAAACGAACAAAGAAACGGAGAAACGAAGGAAGAAACGGAGAAACGAAGAAAGAAACGCAGAAACGAAGAAAGAAACGGAGAAACGAAGAAAGAAACGGAGAAACGAAGAAAGAAACGGAGAAACGGAGAAATAAATGGAGAAACGAAGAAATAAACGGAGAAACGAAGAAAGAAACGGAGAAACGGAGAAAGAAACGGAGAAACGAAGAAATAAACGTAGAAACGAAGAATGAAACGGAGAAAGGAAGAAAGAAACGGGGAAATAAATGGAGAAACGAAGATATAAACGGAGAAACGAAGAAAGAAACGGAGAAACGAAGAAATAAACCGAGAAACGGAGAAAGAAACGGAGAAACGAAGAAAGAAACAGAGAAACGAACAATGAAACGCAGAAACGAAGAATGAAACGGAGAAACGAAGAAATAAACGGAGAAATGAAGAAAGAAACGGAGAAACGGAGAAATAAATGGAGAAACGAAGAAATAAACGGAGAAACGAAGAGAGAAACGGTGAAACGAAGAAAGAAACGGAGAAACGAAGAAAGAAACGGAGAAACGAAGAAAAAGACGGTGAAACGTAGAAAGAAACGGAGATACGAACAAAGAAACGCAGAAACGAAGAATGAAACGGAGAAACGGAGAAATGAACGGAGAAATGAGGAAGGTAACGGAGAAACAAAGAAAGGAACGGAGAAATGAAGAAAGAAACGGAGAAACGAAGAAAGAAACGGAGAAACGAAGAAAGAAACGGAGAAACGGAGAAATAAATGGAGAAACGAAGAAATAAACGGAGTAACGAAGAAAGAAACGGAGAAACGGAGAAAGAAACGGAGAAATGAAGAAATAAACGGAGAAACGAAGAAAGACACGAAAAAACGAAGAAAGAAACGGAGAAACGAACAAAGAAACGGAGAAACGAAGAAAGAAACGGAGAAACGAAGAAAGAAGCGGAGAAACGAACAAAGAAACGGAGAAACGAAGGAAGAAACGGAGAAACGAAGAAAGAAACGCAGAAACGAAGAGAGAAACGGAGAAACGAAGAAAGAAACGGAGAAAGGAAGAAAGAAACGGAGAAACGGAGAAATAAATGGAGAAACGAAGAAATAAACGGAGAAACGAAGAAAGAAACGGAGAAACGGAGAAATAAATGGAGAAACGAAGAAATAAACGGAGAAACGAAGAAAGAAACGGAGAAACGGAGAAAGAAACGGAGAAACGAAGAAATAAACGGAGAAACGAAGAAACGAAGAAAGAAACGGAGAAACGAACAAAGAAACGGAGAAACGAAGAAAGAAACGGAGAAACGAAGAAAGAAACGGAGAAACGAAGAAAGAAACGGAGGAACGAAGAAAGAAACGGGGAACGAAGAAAGAAACGGAGTAACGAAGAAAGAAACGGAGAAACGAAGAAAGAAACGGAGATACGAACAAAGAAACGGAGAAACGAAGAAAGGAACGGAGAAACGAAGAAAAAGACGGAGAAACGTAGAAAGAAACGGAGATACGAACAAAGAAACGGAGAAACGAACAAAGAAACGGAGGAACGGAGAAATAAATGGAGAAACGAAGAAATAAACGGAGAAACGAACAAGGAAACGGAGAAACGAAGAAAGAAACGGAGAAACCAAGAAAGAAACGAAGAAAGAAACGGAGAAACCAAGAAAGAAACGAAGAAAGAAACGGAGAAACGAAGAAAGAAACGGAGAAACGAAGAAAGAAACGGAGAAACGAACAAAGTAACGGAGAAACGAACAAAGAAACGGAGGAACGGAGAAATAAATGGAGAAGCGAAGAAATAAACGGAGAAACGAAGAAAGAAACGGAGAAACGAACAAAGAAACGGAGAAACGAACAAAGAAACGGAGGAACGGAGAAATAAATGGAGAAACGAAGAAATAAACGGAGAAACGAACAAGGAAACGGAGAAACGAAGAAAGAAACGGAGAAACGAAGAAAAAGACGGAGAAACGAAGAAAGAAACGGAGAAACGAAGGAAGAAACGGAGAAACGAAGAAAGAAACGCAGAAACGAAGAAAGAAACGGAGAAACGAAGAAAGAAAGGGAGAAACGAAGAAAGAAACGGAGAAACGGAGAAAGAAACGGAGAAACGGAGAAATAAATGGAGAAACGAAGAAATAAACGGTGTAACGAAGAAAGAAACGGAGAGACGGAGAAAGAAACGGAGAAACGAAGAAATAAACGGAGGAACGGAGAAATAAATGCAGAAACGAAGAAATAAACGGAGAAACGAACAAGGAAACGGAGAAACGAAGAAAGAAACGGAGAAACGAAGAAAGAAACGGAGAAACGAAGAAAGAAACGGAGAAACGAAGAAACAAACGGAGAAACGAAGAAAGAAACGGAGAAATAAATGGAGAAACGAAGAAATAAACCGAAAAACGGAAAAAGAAACGGAGAAACGAAGAAAGAGACGGAGAAACGAAGACAGAAACGGAGAAACGGAGAAATAAATGGAGAAACGAAGAAATTAACGGAGAAACGAAGAAAGACACGAAGAAACGAAGAAAGAAACGGAGAAACGAACAAAGAAACGGAGAAACGAAGACAGAAACGGAGAAACGAAGAAAAGAAGTGGAGAAACGAACAAAGAAACGGAGAAAACGAAGGAAGAAACGGAGAAACGAAGAAAGAAACGGAGAAACGAAGAAAGAAACGGAGAAACGGAGAAATAAATGGAGAAACGAAGAAATAAACGGAGAAACGAAGAAAGAAACGGAGAAACGGAGAAAGAAACGGAGAAACGAAGAAATAAACGGAGAAACGAAGAATGAAACGGAGAAACGAAGAAAGAAACGGGGAAATAAATGGAGAAACGAAGATATAAACGGAGAAACGAAGAAAGAAACGGAGAAACGAAGAAATAAACGGAGAAACGAAGAAAGAAACAGAGAAACGGAGAAAGAAACGGAGAAACGAAGAAATAAACCGAGAAACGGAGAAAGAAACGGAGAAACGAAGAAAGAAACAGAGAAACGAACAATGAAACGCAGAAAACGAAGAATGAAACGGAGAAAACGAAGAAATAAACGGAGAAATGAAGAAAGAAACGGAGAAACGGAGAAATAAATGGAGAAACGAAGAAATAAACGGAGAGAACGAAGAGAGAAACGGTGGAAACGAAGAAAGAAACGGAGAAACGAAGAAAGAAACGGAGAAACGAAGAAAGAAACGGAGAAACGGAGAAAGAAACGGAGAAACGGAGAAATAAATGGAGAAGCGAAGAAATAAACGGAGTAACGAAGAAAGAAACGGAGAAACGGAGAAAGAAACGGAGAAACGAAGAAATAAACGGAGGAACGGAGAAATAAATGCAGAAACGAAGAAATAAACGGAGAAAACCTACAAGGAAACGGAGAAACGAAGAAGAAAGAAACGAGAAACGAAGAAAGAAACGGGAGAAACGAAGAAAGAAACGGAGAAACGAAGAAACAAACGGAGAAACGAAGAAAGAAACGGAGAAATAAATGGAGGAAACGAAGAAATAAACCGAAAAACGGAAAAAGAAACGGAGAGAACGAAGAAAGAGACGGAGAAACGAAGACAGAAACGGAGAAAACGGAGAAATAAATGGAGAAACGAAGAAATTAACGGAGAAACGAAGAAAGACACGAAGAAACGAAGAAAGAAACGGAGAAAACGAACAAAGAAACGGAGAAACGAAGACAGAAACGGAGAAACGAAGAAAGAAGCGGAGAAACGAACAAAGAAACGGAGAAACGAAGGAAGAAACGGAGAAACGAAGAAAGAAACGCAGAAACGAAGAAAGAAACGGGGAAACGAAGAAAGAAACGGAGAAACGAAGAAAGAAACGGAGAAACGAAGAAAGAAACGGAGATACGAACAAAGAAAACGGAGAAACGAAGAAAGAAACGGAGAAACGAAGAAAAAGACGGAGAAACGAAGAAAGAAACGGAGAAATAAATGGAGAAACGAAGAAATAAACCGAAAAACGGGAAAGAAACGGAGAAACGAAGAAAGAAACGGAGAAACGAAGAAAGAAACGGAGAAACGAAGAAAAAAGACGGAGAAACGAAGAAAGAAACGGAGAAATAAATGGAGAAACGAAGAAATAAACCGAAAAACGGAAAAAAGAAACGGAGAAACGAAGGAAGAAACGGAGAAACGAAGAAAGAAACGCAGAAACGAAGAAAAAGACGGAGAAACGTAGAAAGAAACGGAGATACGAACAAAGAAACGCAGAAACGAAGAATGAAACGGAGAAACGAAGAAATGAACGGAGAAATGAGGAAGGTAACGGAGAAACAAAGAAAGGAACGGAGAAACGAAGAAAGAAAACGGAGAAACGAAGAAAGAAACGGAGAAACGAAGAAAGAAACGGAGAAACGGAGAAATAAATGGAGAAACGAAGAAATAAACGGAGTAACGAAGAAAGAAACGGAGAAACGGAGAAAGAAACGGAGAAACGAAGAAATAAACGGAGAAACGAAGAAAGACACGAAGAAACGAAGAAAGAAACGGAGAAACGAACAAAGAAACGGAGAATCGAACAAAGAAACGGAGGAACGGAGAAGTGAATGGAGAAGCGAAGAAATAAACATAGAAACGAAGAAAGAAACGGAGAAACGAAGAAACAAACGGAGAAACGAAGAAAGAAACGGAGAAACGAAAAAAGAAACGGAGAAACGAAGAAACAAACGGAGAAACGAAGAAAGAAACGGAGAAATAAATGGAGAAACGAAGAAATAAACCGAAAAACGGAAAAAGAAACAAAGAAAGAGACGGAGAAACGAAGAAAGAAACGGAGAAACGGAGAAATAAATGGAGAAAACGAAGAAATAAACGGAGTAACGAAGAAAGAAACGGAGAAACGGAGAAAGAAACGGAGAAGCGAAGAAATAAACGGAGAAACGAAGAAAGATACGAAGAAACGAACAAAGAAACGGAGAAACGAAACAAAGAAACGGAGAAACGAAGACAGAAACGGAGAAACGAAGAAAGAAGCGGAGAAACGAACAAAGAAACGGAGAAACGAAGGAAGAAACGGAGAAACGAAGAAAGTAACGCAGAAACGAAGAAAGAAACGGAGAGACGAAGAAATAAGCGGAGAAACGAAGAAAGAAACAGAGAAACGGAGAAAGAAACGGAGAAACGAATAAATAAACCGAGAAACGGAGAAAGAAACGGAGAAACGAAGAAAGAAACAGAGAAACGAACAATGAAACGCAGAAACGAAGAATGAAACGGAGAAAGGAAGAAATAAACGGAGAAATGAAGAAAGAAACGGAGAAACGGAGAAATAAATGGAGAAACGAAGAAATAAACGGAGAAACGAAGAGAGAAACGGAGAAACGAAGAAAGAAACGGAGAAACGAAGAAAGAAACGGGGAAACGAAGAAAGAAACGGAGAAACGAAGAAAGAATCGGAGAAACGAAGAAAGAAACGGAGATACGAACAAAGAAACGGAGAAACGAAGAAAGAAACGGAGAAACGAAGAAACAGACGGAGAAACGTAGAAAGAAACGGAGATCGCAGAAACGAAGAATGAAACGGAGAAACGGAGAAGGAAACGGAGAAACGAAGAAAGAAACGGAGAAACGAAGAAAGAAACGGAGAAACGAAGAAATAAACGGAGAAACGAACAAAGAAACGGAGAAACGAAGATAGAAACGGAGAAACGAACAATGAAACGCAGAAACGAAGAATGAAACGGAGAAACGAAGATATAAACGGAGAAATGAAGAAAGAAACGGAGAAACAAAGAAAGAATCGGAGAAACGAACAAAGAAACGGAGAAACGAAGAAAAAAACGGGGAAATAAATGGAGAACGAAGATATAAACGGAGAAACGAAGAAAGAAACGGAGAAACGAAGAAAGAAACAGAGAAACGAACAATGAAACGCAGAAACGAAGAATGAAACGGAGAAACGAAGAAATAAACGGAGAAATGAAGAAAGAAACGGAGAAACGGAGAAATAAATGGAGAAACGAAGAAATAAACGGAGAAACGAAGAGAGAAACGGTGAAACGAAGAAAGAAACGGAGAAACGAAGAAAGAAACGGAGAAACGAAGACAGAAACGGAGAAACGAAGAAAAAGACGGAGAAACGTAGAAAGAAACAGAGATACGAACAAAGAAACGGAGAAACGAACAAAGAAACGGAGGAACGGAGAAATAAATGGAGAAACGAAGAAATAAACGGAGAAACGAACAAGGAAACGGAGAAACGAAGAAAGAAACGGAGAAACCAAGAAAGAAACGAAGAAAGAAACGGAGAATCGAAGAAAGAAACGGAGAAACGAAGAAAGAAACGGAGAAACCAAGGAAGAAACGAAGAAAGAAACGGAGAAACGAAGAAAGAAACGGAGAAACGAAGAAAGAAACGGAGAAACGAACAAAGTAACGGAGAAACGAACAAAGAAACGGAGGAACGCAGAAATAAATGGAGAAGCGAAGAAATAAACGGAGAAACGAAGAAAGAAACGGAGAAACGAAGAAAGAAACGGAGAAACGAACAAAGAAACGGATACGCGAACAAAGAAACGGAGGAACGGAGAAATAAATGGAGAAGCGAAGAAATAAACGGAGAAACGAACAAGGAAATGGAGAAACGAAGAAACAAACGGAGAAACCAAGAAAGAAACGAAGAAAGAAACGGAGAAACGAAGAAAGAAACGGAGAAACGAAGAAAGAAACGGAGAAACGAACAAAGTAACGGAGAAACGAACAAAGAAACGGAGGAACGCAGAAATAAATGGAGAAGCGAAGAAATAAACGGAGAAACGAAGAAAGAAACGGAGAAACGAAGAAAGAAACGGAGAAACGAACAAAGAAACGGATACGCGAACAAAGAAACGGAGGAACGGAGAAATAAATGGAGAAGCGAAGAAATAAACGGAGAAACGAACAAGGAAATGGAGAAACGAAGAAACAAACGGAGAAACCAAGAAAGAAACGAAGAAAGAAACGGAGAAACGAAGAAAGAAACGGAGAAACGAAGAAAGAAACGGAGAAACGAACAAAGTAACGGAGAAACGAACAAAGAAACGGAGGAACGGAGAAACAAATGGAGAAGCGAAGAAATAAACGGAGAAACGAAGAAAGAAACGGAGAAACGAACAAAGAAACTGTGAAACGAACAAAGAAACGGAGGAACGGAGAAATAAATGGAGAAACGAAGAAATAAACGGAGAAACGAACAAGGAAACGGAGAAACGAAGAAAGAAACGGAGAAACCAAGAAAGAAAGAAGAAAGAAACGGAGAAACGAAGAAAGAAATGGAGAAACGAACAAAGAAACGGAGAAACGAAGAAAAAAACGGGGAAATAAATGGAGAAACGAAGATATAAACGGAGAATCGAAGAAAGAAACGGAGAAACGAAGAAATAAACGGAGAAACGAAGAAAGAAACAGAGAAACGGAGAAAGAAACGGAGAAACGAAGAAATAAACCGAGAAACGGAGAAAGAAACGGAGAAACGAAGAAAGAAACAGAGAAACGAACAATGAAACGTAGAAACGAAGAATGAAACGGAGAAACGAAGAAATAAACGGAGAAATGAAGAAAGAAACGGAGAAACGGAGAAATAAATGGAGAAACGAAGAAATAAACGGAGAAACGAAGAGAGAAACGGTGAAACGAAGAAAGAAACGGAGAAACGAAGAAAGAAATGGAGAAACGAACAACGAAACGGAGAAACGAACAAAGAAACGGAGAAACGAACAAGAAACGGAGAAACGAAGAAAGAAATGGAGAAACGAACGAAGGAACGGAGAAACGAAGAAAGAAACGGAGAAACGAACAAAGAAACGGAGAAACGAAGAAAGAAACGGAGAAACCAAGAAAGAAACGAAGAAAGAAACGGAGAAACGAAGAAAGAAACGGAGAAACGAACAAAGAAACGGAGAAACGAAGAAAGAAAAGGAGAAACGAACAAAGAAACGGAGAAACGAACAAAGAAACGGAGGAACGGAGAAATAAATGGAGAAACGAAGAAATAAACGGAGAAACGAACAAGGAAACGGAGAAACGGAAAAGGAAACGGAGAAACCAAGAAAGAAACGAAGAAAGAAACGGAGAAACGAACAAAGAAACGGAGAAACGAACAAAGAAACGGAGAAACGAACAAAGAAACGGAGAAACGAAGAAAGAAACGGAGAAACGAAGAAAGAAACGGAGAAACAAAGAAAGGAACGGAGAAAGGATGAAAGAAACGGAGAAACGAAGAAAGAAATGGAGAAACGAACGAAGAAACGGAGAAACGAAGAAAGAAACGGAGAAACGAACAAAGAAACGGAGAAACGAAGAAAGAAACGGAGAAACGAACAAAGATACGGAGAAACGAACAAAGAAACGGAGGAACGGAGAAATAAATGGAGAAACGAAGAAATAAACGGAGAAACGAACAAGGAAACGGAGAAACGAAGAAAGAAACGGAGAAACCAAGAAAGAAACGAAGAAAGAAACGGAGAAACGAAGAAAGAAACGGAGAAACGAACAAAGAAACGGAGAAACGAAGAAAGAAACGGAGAAACGAAGAAAGAAGCGGAGAAACGAACAAAGAAATGGAGAAACGAAGGAAGAAACGGAGAAACGAAGGAAGAAACGCAGAAACGAAGAAAGAAACGGAGAAACGAAGAAATGAAGAAAGAAGCAGAGAAACGGAGAAAGAAACGGAGAAACGAAGAAATAAACCGAGAAACGGAGAAAGAAACGGAGAAACGAAGAAAGAAACAGAGAAACGAACAATGAAACGCAGAAACGAAGAATGAAACGGAGAAACGAAGAAATAAACCGAGAAACGGAGAAAGAAACGGAGAAACGAAGAAAGAAACAGAGAAACGAACAATGAAACGCAGAAACGAAGAATGAAACGGAGAAACGAAGAAATAAACGGAGAAATGAAGAAAGAAACGGAGAAACGGAGAAAGAAATGGAGAAACGAAGAAATAAACGGAGAAACGAAGAGAGAAACGGTGAAACGAAGAAAGAAACGGAGAAACGAAGAAAGAAACGGAGAAACGAACAAAGAAACGGAGAAACGAAGAAAGAAACGGAGAAACGAAGAAACAAACGGAGAAACGAAGAAAGAAACGGAGAAATAAATGGAGAAACGAAGAAATAAACCGAAAAACGGAAAAAGAAACGGAGAAACGAAGAAAGAGACGGAGAAACGAAGAAAGAAACGGAGAAACGGAGAAATAAATGGAGAAACGAAGAAATAAACCGAAAAACGGAAGAAGAAACGGAGAAACGAAGAAAGAGACGGAGAAACGAAGAAAGAAACGGAGAAACGGAGAAAGAAACGGAGAAACGAAGAGAGAAACGGTGAAACGAAGAAAGAAACGGAGAAACGGAGAAATAAATGGAGAAACGAAGAAATAAACGGAGAAACGAAGAAAGAAACGGAGAAACGGAGAAAGAAACGGAGAAACGAAGAAATAAACGGAGAAACGAAGAATGAAACGGAGAAACGAAGAAAGAAACGGGGAAATAAATGGAGAAACGAAGAAAGAAACGGAGAAACGGAGAAAGAAACGGAGAAACGAAGAAATAAACGGAGAAACGAAGAAAGACACGAAGAAACGAAGAAAGAAACGGAGAAACGAACAAAGAAACGGAGAAACGAACAAAGAAACGGAGGAACGGAGAAGTGAATGGAGAACCGAAGAAATAAACCGAGAAACGTAGAAAGAAACGGAGAAACGGAGAAACGAAGAAATAAACGGAGAAGCGAAGAAAGACACGAAGAAACGAAGAAAGAAACGTAGAAACGAACAAAGAAACGGAGAAACGAACAAAGAAACGGAGGAACGGAGAAATAAATGGAGAAACGAAGAAATAAACGGAGAAACGAACAAGGAAACGGAGAAACGAAGAAAGAAACGGAGAAACCAAGAAAGAAACGAAGAAAGAAACGGAGAAACGAAGAAAGAAACGGAGAAACGAACACAGAAACGGAGAAACGAAGAAAGAAACGGAGAAACGAAGAAAGAAGCGGAGAGACGAACAAAGAAACGCAGAAACGAAGAAAGAAACGGAGAAACGAAGAAAGAAACGGAGAAATAAATGGAGAAACGAAGAAAGAAATGGAGAAACGAACAAAGAAACGGAGAAACGAACAAAGAAACGGAGAAACGAACAAAGAAACGGAGAAACGAAGAAAGAAATGGAGAAACGAACGAAGAAACGGAGAAACGAAGAAAGAAACGGAGAAACGGACAAAGAAACGGAGAAACGAAGAAAGAAACGGAGAAACCAAGAAAGAAACGAAGAAAGAAACGGAGAAACGAAGAAAGAAACGGAGAAACGAACAAAGAAACGGAGAAACGAACAAACAAACGGAGAAACGAAGAAAGAAACGGAGAACCGAACAAAGAAACGGAGAAACGAACAAAGAAACGGAGGAACGGAGAAATAAATGGAGAAACGAAGAAATAAACGGAGAAACGAACAAGGAAACGGAGAAACGAAGAAAGAAACGGAGAAACCAAGAAAGAAACGAAGAAAGAAACGGAGAAACGAAGAAAGAAACGGAGAAACGAACAAAGAAACGGAGAAACGAACAAAGAAACGGAGAAACGAAGAAAGAAACGGAGAAACGAAGAAAGAAACGGAGAAACAAAGAAAGGAACGGAGAAAGGAAGAAAGAAACGGAGAAACGAAGAAAGAAATGGAGAAACGAACGAAGAAACGGAGAAACGAAGAAAGAAACGGAGAAACGAACAAAGAAACGGAGAAACGAAGAATGAAACGGAGAAACGAACAAAGAAACGGAGAAACGAACAAAGAAACGGAGGAACGGAGAAATAAATGGAGAAACGAAGAAATAAACGGAGAAACGAACAAGGAAACGGAGAAACGAAGAAAGAAACGGAGAAACCAAGAAAGAAACGAAGAAAGAAACGGAGAAACGAAGAAAGAAACGGAGAAACGAACACAGAAACGGAGAAACGAAGAAAGAAACGGAGAAACGAAGAAAGAAGCGGAGAAACGAACAAAGAAACGCAGAAACGAAGAAAGAAACGGAGAAACGAAGAAATAAACGGAGAAACGAAGAAAGAAACGGAGAAACGAACACAGAAACGGAGAAACGAAGAAAGAAACGGAGAAACGAAGAAAGAAGCGGAGAGACGAACAAAGAAACGCAGAAACGAAGAAAGAAACGGAGAAACGAAGAAAGAAACGGAGAAATAAATGGAGAAACGAAGAAAGAAATGAAGAAACGAACAAAGAAACGGAGAAACGAACAAAGAAACGGAGAAACGTACAAAGAAACGGAGAAACGAAGAAAGAAATGGAGAAACGAACGAAGAAACGGAGAAACGAAGAAAGAAACGGAGAAACGGACAAAGAAACGGAGAAACGAAGAAAGAAACGGAGAAACCAAGAAAGAAACGAAGAAAGAAACGGAGAAACGAAGAAAGAAACGGAGAAACGAACAAAGAAACGGAGAAACGAACAAAGAAACGGAGAAACGAAGAAAGAAACGGAGAAACGAACAAAGAAACGGAGAAACGAACAAAGAAACGGAGGAACGGAGAAATAAATGGAGAAACGAAGAAATAAACGGAGAAACGAACAAGGAAACGGAGAAACGAAGAAAGAAACGGAGAAACCAAGAAAGAAACGAAGAAAGAAACGGAGAAACGAAGAAAGAAACGGAGAAACGAACAAAGAAACGGAGAAACGAAGAAAGAAATGGAGAAACGAACGAAGAAACGGAGAAACGAAGAAAGAAACGGAGAAACGGACAAAGAAACGGAGAAACGAAGAAAGAAACGGAGAAACGAAGAAAGAAACGGAGAAACAAAGAAAGGAACGGAGAAAGGAAGAAAGAAACGGAGAAACGAAGAAAGAAATGGAGAAACGAACGAAGAAACGGAGAAACGAAGAAAGAAACGGAGAAACGAACAAAGAAACGGAGAAACGAAGAATGAAACGGAGAAACAAACAAAGAAACGGAGAAACGAACAAAGAAACGGAGGAACGGAGAAATAAATGGAGAAACGAAGAAATAAACGGAGAAACGAACAAGGAAACGGAGAAACGAAGAAAGAAACGGAGAAACCAAGAAAGAAACGGAGAAAGAAACGGAGAAACGAAGAAAGAAACGGAGAAACGAACACAGAAACGGAGAAACGAAGAAAGAAACGGAGAAACGAAGAAAGAAGCGGAGAAACGAACAAAGAAACGCAGAAACGAAGAAAGAAACGGAGAAACGAAGAAATAAACGGAGAAACGAAGAAAGAAGCAGAGAAACGGAGAAAGAAACGGAGAAACGAAGACATAAACCGAGAAACGGAGAAAGAAACGGAGAAACGAAGAAAGAAACAGAGAAACGAACAATGAAACGCAGAAACGAAGAATGAAACGGAGAAACGAAGAAATAAACCGAGAAACGGAGAAAGAAACGGAGAAACGAAGAAAGAAACAGAGAAACGAACAATGAAACGCAGAAACGAAGAATGAAACGGAGAAACGAAGAAATAAACGGAGAAATGAAGAAAGAAACGGAGAAACGGAGAAATAAATGGAGAAACGAAGAAATAAACGGAGAAACGAAGAGAGAAACGGTGAAACGAAGAAAGAAACGGAGAAACGAAGAAAGAAACGGAGAAACGAACAAAGAAACGGAGAAACGAAGAAAGAAACGGAGAAACGAAGAAACAAACGGAGAAACGAAGAAAGAAACGGAGAAATAAATGGAGAAACGAAGAAATAAACCGAAAAACGGAAAAAGAAACGGAGAAACGAAGAAAGAGACGGAGAAACGAAGAAAGAAACGGAGAAACGGAGAAATAAATGGAGAAACGAAGAAATAAACCGAAAAACGGAAGAAGAAACGGAGAAACGAAGAAAGAGACGGAGAAACGAACAAAGAAACGGAGGAACGGAGAAGTGAATGGAGAAGCGAAGAAATAAACGGAGAAACGAAGAAAGAAACGGAGAAACGAAGAAAGAAACGGAGAAACGAAGAAAGAAACGGAGAAACGAAGAAAGAAACGGAGAAACGAAGAAAGAAACGGGGAAATAAATGGAGAAACGAAGAAAGAAACGGAGAAACGGAGAAAGAAACGGAGAAACGAAGAGAGAAACGGTGAAACGAAGAAAGAAACGGAGAAACGGAGAAATAAATGGAGAAACAAAGAAATAAACGGAGAAACGAAGAAAGAAACGGAGAAACGGAGAAAGAAACGGAGAAACGAAGAAATAAACGGAGAAACGAAGAATGAAACGGAGAAACGAAGAAAGAAACGGGGAAATAAATGGAGAAACGAAGAAAGAAACGGAGAAACGGAGAAAGAAACGGAGAAACGAAGAAATAAACGGAGAAACGAAGAAAGACACGAAGAAACGAAGAAAGAAACGGAGAAACGAACAAAGAAACGGAGAAACGAACAAAGAAACGGAGGAACGGAGAAGTGAATGGAGAAGCGAAGAAATAAACGGAGAAGCGTAGAAAGAAACGGAGAAACGAAGAAAGAAACGGAGAAACGAAGAAAGAAACGGAGAAACGAACAAAGAAACGGAGAAACGAAGAAAGAAACGGAGAAACGAAGAAAGAAGCGGAGAAACGAACAAAGAAACGGAGAAACGAAGGAAGAATCGGAGAAACGAAGAAAGAAACGCAGAAACGAAGAAAGAAACGGAGAAACGAAGAAATAAACGGAGAAACGAACAAGGAAACGGAGAAACGAAGAAAGAAACGGAGAAACCAAGAAAGAAACGAAGAAAGAAACGGAGAAACGAAGAAAGAAACGGAGAAACGAACACAGAAACGGAGAAACGAAGAAAGAAACGGAGAAACGAAGAAAGAAGCGGAGAGACGAACAAAGAAACGCAGAAACGAAGAAAGAAACGGAGAAACGAAGAAAGAAACGGAGAAATAAATGGAGAAACGAATAAAGAAATGGAGAAACGAACAAAGAAACGGAGAAACGAACAAAGAAACGGAGAAACGAACAAAGAAACGGAGAAACGAAGAAAGAAGTGGAGAAACGAACGAAGAAACGGAGAAACGAAGAAAGAAACGGAGAAACGGACAAAGAAACGGAGAAACGAAGAAAGAAACGGGGAAACGAAGAAAGAAACGGAGAAACGAAGAAAGAAACGGAGAAACGAAGAAAGAAACGGAGATACGAACAAAGAAACGGAGAAACGAAGAAAGAAACGGGGAAACGAAGAAAAAGACGGAGAAACGAAGAAAGAAACGGAGAAATAAATGGAGAAACGAAGAAATAAACCGAAAAACGGAAAAAGAAACGGAGAAACGAAGAAAGAGACGGAGAAACGAAGAAAGAAACGGAGAAACGAACAAAGAAACGGAGAAACGAACAAAGAAACGGAGGAACGGAGAAGTGAATGGAGAAGCGAAGAAATAAACGGAGAAACGAAGAAAGAATCGGAGAAACGAAGAAAGAAACGGAGAAACGAACAAAGAAACGGAGAAACGAAGAAAGAAGTGGAGAAACGAACGAAGAAACGGAGAAACGAAGAAAGAAACGGAGAAACGGACAAAGAAACGGAGAAACGAAGAAAGAAACGGGGAAACGAAGAAAGAAACGGAGAAACGAAGAAAGAAACGGAGAAACGAAGAAAGAAACGGAGATACGAACAAAGAAACGGAGAAACGAAGAAAGAAACGGGGAAACGAAGAAAAAGACGGAGAAACGAAGAAAGAAACGGAGAAATAAATGGAGAAACGAAGAAATAAACCGAAAAACGGAAAAAGAAACGGAGAAACGAAGAAAGAGACGGAGAAACGAAGAAAGAAACGGAGAAACGAACAAAGAAACGGAGAAACGAACAAAGAAACGGAGGAACGGAGAAGTGAATGGAGAAGCGAAGAAATAAACGGAGAAACGAAGAAAGAATCGGAGAAACGAAGAAAGAAACGGAGAAACGAAGAAAGAAACGGAGAAACGAAAAAAGAAACGGAGAAACGAAGAAACAAACGGAGAAACGAAGAAAGAAACGGAGAAATAAATGGTGAAACGAAGAAATAAACCGAAAAGCGGAAAAAGAAACGGAGAAACGAAGAAAGAGACGGAGAAACGAAGAAAGAAACGGAGAAACGGAGAAATAAATGGAGAAACGAAGAAATAAACGGAGTAACGAAGAAAGAAACGGAGAAACGGAGAAAGAAACGGAGAAATGAAGAAATAAACGGAGAAACGAAGAAAGACACGAAGAAACGAAGAAAGAAACGGAGAAACGAACAAAGAAACGGAGAAACGAAGACAGAAACGGAGAAACGAAGAAAGAAGCGGAGAAACGAACAAAGAAACGGAGAAACGAAGGAAGAAACGGAGAAACGAAGAAAGAAACGCAGAAACGAAGAAAGAAACGGAGAAACGAAGATAGAAACGGAGAAACGAAGAAAGAAACGGAGAAACGGAGAAATAAATGGAGAAACGAAGAAATAAACGGAGAAACGAAGAAAGAAACGGAGAAACGGAGAAAGAAACGCAGAAACGAAGAAAGAAACGGAGAAACGAAGAAAGAAACGGGGAAACGAAGAAAGAAACGGAGAAACGGAGAAATAAATGGAGAAACGAAGAAATAAACGGAGAAACGAAGAAAGAAACGGAGAAACGGAGAAATAAATGGAGAAACGAAGAAATAAACGGAGTAACGAAGAAAGAAACGGAGAAACGGAGAAAGAAACGGAGAAACGAAGAAATAAACGGAAAAATGAAGAAAGAAACGGAGAAACGAAGAAATAAACGGAGAAACGAAGAAAGAAACAGAGAAACGGAGAAAGAAACGGAGAAACGAAGAAATAAACCGAGAAACGGAGAAAGAAACGGAGAAACGAAGAAAGAAACAGAGAAACGAACAATGAAACGCAGAAACGGAGAAAGAAACGGAGAACGATGAAATAACCGGAGAAACGAAGAAAGACACGAAGAAACGAAGAAAGAAACGGAGAAACGAAGAAAGAAGCGGAGAAACGAACAAAGAAACGGAGAAACGAAGGAAGAAACGGAGAAACGAAGAAAGAAACGCAGAAACGAAGAGAGAAACGGAGAAACGAAGAAAGAAACGGAGAAATGAAGAAAGAAACGGAGAAACGGAGAAATAAATGGAGAAACGAAGAAATAAACGGAGAAACGAAGAAAGAAACGGAGAAACGGAGAAAGAAACGGAGAACGAAGAAATAACCGGAGAAACGAAGAAAGACACGAAGAAACGAAGAAAGAAACGGAGAAACGAAGAAAGAAACGGAGAAACGAAGAAAGAAACGGAGAAACGAAGAAATAAACGGAGAAACGAACAAAGAAACGGAGAAACGAAGAAAGAAACGGAGAAACGAACAATGAAACGCAGAAACGGAGAAACGAAGATATAAACGGAGAAATGAAGAAAGAAACGGAGAAACAAAGAAAGAATCGGAGAAACGAACAAAGAAACGGAGAAACGAAGAAAGAAACGGGGAAATAAATGGAGAAACGAAGATATAAACGGAGAAACGAAGAAAGAAACGGAGAAACGAAGAAATAAACGGAGAAACGAAGAAAGAAACAGAGAAACGGAGAAAGAAACGGAGATACGAACAAAGAAACGGAGAAACGAAGAAAGAAACGGAGAAAACAAGAAAGAAACGAAGAAAGAAGCGGAGAAACGAAGAAAGAAACGGAGAAACGAACAAAGTAACGGAGAAACGAACAAAGAAACGGAGGAACGGAGAAATAAATGGAGAAGCGAAGAAATAAACGGAGAAACGAAGAAAGAAACGGAGAAACGAACAAAGAAACGGAGAAACGAACGAAGAAACGGAGACACGAACAAAGAAACGGAGGAACGGAGAAATAAATGGAGAAGCGAAGAAATAAACGGAGAAACGAACAAGGAAACGGAGAAACGAAGAAAGAAACGGAGAAACCAAGAAAGAAACGAAGAAAGAAACGGAGAAACGAAGAAAGAAATGGAGAAACGAACAAAGTAACGGAGAAACGAACAAAGAAACGGAGGAACGGAGAAATAAATGGAGAAGCGAAGAAATAAACGGAGAAACGAAGAAAGAAACGGAGAAACGAACAAAGTAACGGAGAAACGAACAAAGAAACGGAGGAACGGAGAAATAAATGGAGAAACGAAGAAATAAACCGAGAAACGTAGAAAGAAACGGAGAAACGAAGAAAGAAACAGAGAAACGAACAATGAAACGCAGAAACGAAGAATGAAACGGAGAAACGAAGAAATAAACGGAGAAATGAAGAAAGAAACGGAGAAACGGAGAAATAAATGGAGAAACGAAGAAATAAACGGAGAAACGAAGAGTGAAACGGTGAAACGAAGAAAGAAACGGAGAAACGAAGAAAGAAACGAAGAAACGAAGAAAGAAACGGAGAAACGAAGAAAGAAACGGGGAAACGAAGAAAGAAACGGAGAGACGAAGAAAGAAACGGAGAAACGAAGAAAGAAACGGAGATACGAACAAAGAAACGGAGAAACGAAGAAAGAAACGGAGAAACCAAGAAAGAAATGGAGAAACGAACGAAGAAACGGAGAAACGAAGAAAGAAACGGAGAAACGAACAAAGAAACCGAGAAACGAAGAAAGAAGCAGAGAAACGAAGAAAAAGACGGAGAAACGTAGAAAGAAACGGAGATACGAACAAAGAAACGTAGAAACGAAGAATGAAACGGAGAAACGAAGAAATGAACGGAGAAATGAGGAAGGTAACGGAGAAACATAGAAAGGAACGGAGAAACGAAGAAAGAAACGGAGAAACGAAGAAAGAAACGGAGAAACGAAGAAATAAACGGAGAAACGAACAAAGAAACGGAGAAACGAAGAAAGAAACGGAGAAACGAACAATGAAACGCAGAAACGAAGAATGAAACGGAGAAACGAAGATATAAACGGAGAAATGAAGAAAGAAACGGAGAAACAAAGAAAGAATCGGAGAAACGAACAAAGAAACGGAGAAACGAAGAAAGAAACGGGGAAATAAATGGAGAAACGAAGATATAAACGGAGAAACGAAGAAAGAAACGGAGAAACGAAGAAATAAACGGAGAAACGAAGAAAGAAACAGAGAAACGGAGAAAGAAACGGAGAAACGAAGAAATAAACCGAGAAACGTAGAAAGAAACGGAGAAACGAAGAAAGAAACAGAGAAACGAACAATGAAACGCAGAAACGAAGAATGAAACGGAGAAACGAAGAAATAAACGGAGAAATGAAGAAAGAAACGGAGAAACGGAGAAATAAATGGAGAAACGAAGAAATAAACGGAGAAACGAAGAGAGAAACGGTGAAACGAAGAAAGAAACGGAGAAACGAAGAAAGAAACGAAGAAACGAAGAAAGAAACGGAGAAACGAAGAAAGAAACGGGGAAACGAAGAAAGAAGCGGAGAAACGAAGAAAGAAACGGAGAAACGAAGAAAGAAACGGAGATACGAACAAAGAAACGGAGAAACGAAGAAAGAAACGGAGAAACCAAGAAAGAAACGAAGAAAGAAACGGAGAAACGAAGAAAGAAACGGAGAAACGAACAAAGTAACGGAGAAACGAACAAAGAAACGGAGGAACGGAGAAATAAATGGAGAAGCGAAGAAATAAACGGAGAAACGAAGAAAGAAACGGAGAAACGAACAAAGAAACGGAGAAACGAACAAAGAAACGGAGACACGAACAAAGAAACGGAGGAACGGAGAAATAAATGGAGAAGCGAAGAAATAAACGGAGAAACGAACAAGGAAACGGAGAAACGAAGAAAGAAACGGAGAAACCAAGAAAGAAACGAAGAAAGAAACGGAGAAACGAAGAAAGAAATGGAGAAACGAACGAAGAAACGGAGAAACGAAGAAAGAAACGGAGAAACGAACAAAGAAACGGAGAAACGAAGAAAGAAACGGAGAAACGAACAAAGAAACGGAGGAACGGAGAAATAAATGGAGAAACGAAGAAATAAACGGAGAAACGAACAAGGAAACGGAGAAACGAAGAAAGAAACGGAGAAACCAAGAAAGAAACGAAGAATAAACGGAGAAACGAAGAAAGAAACGGAGAAACGAACAAAGAAACGGAGAAACGAAGAAAGAAACGGAGAAACGAAGGAAGAAACGGAGAAACGAAGAAAGAAACGCAGAAACGAAGAGAGAAACGGAGAAACGAAGAAAGAAACGGAGAAACGAAGAAAGAAACTGAGAAACGGAGAAATAAATGGAGAAACGAAGAAATAAACGGAGAAACGAAGAAAGAAACGGAGAAACGGAGAAAGAAACGGAGAACGAAGAAATAAACGGAGAAACGAAGAAAGACACGAAGAAACGAAGAAAGAAACGGAGAAACGAAGAAAGAAACGGAGAAACGAAGAAAGAAACGGAGAAACGAAGAAATAAACGGAGAAACGAACAAAGAAACGGAGAAACGAAGAAAGAAACGGAGAAACGAACAATGAAACGCAGAAACGAAGAATGAAACGGAGAAACGAAGATATAAACGGAGAAATGAAGAAAGAAACGGAGAAACAAAGAAAGAATCGGAGAAACGAACAAAGAAACGGAGAAACGAAGAAAGAAACGGGGAAATAAATGGAGAAACGAAGATATAAACGGAGAAACGAAGAAAGAAACGGAGAAACGAAGAAATAAACGGAGAAACGAAGAAAGAAACAGAGAAACGGAGAAAGAAACGGAGAAGTGAAGAAATAAACCGAGAAACGTAGAAAGAAACGGAGAAACGAAGAAAGAAACAGAGAAACGAACAATGAAACGCAGAAACGAAGAATGAAACGGAGAAACGAAGAAATAAACGGAGAAATGAAGAAAGAAACGGAGAAACGGAGAAATAAATGGAGAAACGAAGAAATAAACGGAGAAACGAAGAGAGAAACGGTGAAACGAAGAAAGAAACGGAGAAACGAAGAAAGAAACGAAGAAACGAAGAAAGAAACGGAGAAACGAAGAAAGAAACGGGGAAACGAAGAAAGAAGCGGAGAAACGAAGAAAGAAACGGAGAAACGAAGAAAGAAACGGAGATACGAACAAAGAAACGGAGAAACGAAGAAAGAAACGGAGAAACCAAGAAAGAAACGAAGAAAGAAACGGAGAAACGAAGAAAGAAACGGAGAAACGAACAAAGTAACGGAGAAACGAACAAAGAAACGGAGGAACGGAGAAATAAATGGAGAAGCGAAGAAATAAACGGAGAAACGAAGAAAGAAACGGAGAAACGAACAAAGAAACGGAGAAACGAACAAAGAAACGGAGACACGAACAAAGAAACGGAGGAACGGAGAAATAAATGGAGAAGCGAAGAAATAAACGGAGAAACGAACAAGGAAACGGAGAAACGAAGAAAGAAACGGAGAAACCAAGAGAGAAACGAAGAAAGAAACGGAGAAACGAAGAAAGAAATGGAGAAACGAACGAAGAAACGGAGAAACGAAGAAAGAAACGGAGAAACGAACAAAGAAACGGAGAAACGAAGAAAGAAACGGAGAAACGAACAAAGAAACGGAGAAACGAACAAAGAAACGGAGGAACGGAGAAATAAATGGAGAAACGAAGAAATAAACGGAGAAACGAACAAGGAAACGGAGAAACGAAGAAAGAAACGGAGAAACCAAGAAAGAAACGAAGAATAAACGGAGAAACGAAGAAAGAAACGGAGAAACGAACAAAGATACGGAGAAACGAAGAAAGAAACGGAGAAACGAAGAAAGAAGCGGAGAAACGAACATACAAACGGAGAAACGAAGGAAGAAACGGAGAAACGAAGAAAGAAACGCAGAAACGAAGAAAGAAACGGAGAAACGAAGAAATAAACGGAGAAACGAAGAAAGAAGCAGAGAAACGGAGAAAGAAACGGAGAAACGAAGAAATAAACCGAGAAACGGAGAAAGAAACGGAGAAACGAAGAAAGAAACAGAGAAACGAACAATGAAACGCAGAAACGAAGAATGAAACGGAGAAACGAAGAAATAAACCGAAAAACGGAGAAAGAAACGGAGAAACGAAGAAAGAAACAGAGAAACGAACAATGAAACGCAGAAACGAAGAATGAAACGGAGAAACGAAGAAATAAACGGAGAAATGAAGAAAGAAACGGAGAAACGGAGAAATAAATGGAGAAACGAAGAAATAAACGGAGAAACGAAGAGAGAAACGGTGAAACGAAGAAAGAAACGGAGAAACGAAGAAAGAAACGGAGAAACGAACAAAGAAACGGAGAAACGAAGAAAGAAACGGAGAAACGAAGAAACAAACGGAGAAACGAAGAAAGAAACGGAGAAATAAATGGAGAAACGAAGAAATAAACCGAAAAACGGAAAAAGAAACGGAGAAACGAAGAAAGAGACGGAGAAACGAAGAAAGAAACGGAGAAACGGAGAAATAAATGGAGAAACGAAGAAATAAACCGAAAAACGGAAGAAGAAACGGAGAAACGAAGAAAGAGACGGAGAAACGAACAAAGAAACGGAGGAACGGAGAAGTGAATGGAGAAGCGAAGAAATAAACGGAGAAACGAAGAAAGAAACGGAGAAACGAAGAAAGAAACGGGGAAATAAATGGAGAAACGAAGAAAGAAACGGAGAAACGGAGAAAGAAACGGAGAAACGAAGAGAGAAACGGTGAAACGAAGAAAGAAACGGAGAAACGGAGAAATAAATGGAGAAACGAAGAAATAAACGGAGAAACGAAGAAAGAAACGGAGAAACGGAGAAAGAAACGGAGAAACGAAGAAATAAACGGAGAAACGAAGAAAGAAACGGAGAAACGAAGAAATAAACGGAGAAACGAAGAAAGAAGCAGAGAAACGGAGAAAGAAACGGAGAAACGAAGAATGAAACGGAGAAACGAAGAAAGAAACGGGGAAATAAATGGAGAAACGAAGAAAGAAACGGAGAAACGCAGAAATAAACGGAGAAACGAAGAAAGAAGCAGAGAAACGGAGAAAGAAACGGAGAAACGAAGAAATAAACCGAGAAACGAAGAAAGAAGCAGAGAAACGGAGAAAGAAACGGAGAAACGAAGAAATAAACGGAGAAACGAAGAATGAAACGGAGAAACGAAGAAATAAACCGAGAAACGGAGAAAGAAACGGAGAAACGAAGAAAGAAACAGAGAAACGAACAATGAAACGCAGAAACGAAGAATGAAACGGAGAAACGAAGAAATAAACGGAGAAATGAAGAAAGAAACGGAGAAACGGAGAAATAAATGGAGAAACGAAGAAATAAACGGAGAAACGAAGAGAGAAACGGTGAAACGAAGAAAGAAACGGAGAAACGAAGAAAGAAACGGAGAAACGAAGAAAGAAACGGAGAAACGAAGAAAGAAACGGAGAAACGAAGAAACAAACGGAGAAACGAAGAAAGAAACGGAGAAATAAATGGAGAAACGAAGAAAGAAACGGAGAAACGCAGAAAGAAACGGAGAAACAAAGAAAGAAGCAGAGAAACGGAGAAAGAAACGGAGAAACGAAGAAATAAACCGAGAAACGGAGAAAGAAACGGAGAAACGAAGAAAGAAACGGAGAAACGAAGAGAGAAACGGTGAAACGAAGAAAGAAACGGAGAAACGGAGAAATAAATGGAGAAACGAAGAAATAAACGGAGAAACGAAGAAAGAAACGGAGAAACGGAGAAAGAAACGGAGAAACGAAGAAATAAACGGAGAAACGAAGAATGAAACGGAGAAACGAAGAAAGAAACGGAGAAACGAACAAAGAAACGGAGGAACGGAGAAGTGAATGGAGAAGCGAAGAAATAAACGGAGAAACGTAGAAAGAAACGGAGAAACGAAGAAAGAAACGGAGAAACGATGAAAGAAACGGAGAAACGAAGAAAGAAGCGGAGAAACGAACAAAGAAACGGAGAAACGAAGGAAGAAACGGAGAAACGAAGAAAGAAACGCAGAAAGAAACGGAGAAACGAAGAAATAAACGGAGAAACGAAGAAAGACACGAAGAAACGAAGAAAGAAACGGAGAAACGAACAAAGAAACGGAGAAACGATCAAAGAAACGGAGGAACGGAGAAGTGAATGGAGAAGCGAAGAAATAAACGGAGAAACGTAGAAAGAAACGGAGAAACGAAGAAAGAAACGGAGAAACGATGAAAGAAACGGAGAAACGAAGAAAGAAGCGGAGAAACGAACAAAGAAACGGAGAAACGAAGGAAGAAACGGAGAAACGAAGAAAGAAACGCAGAAACGAAGAAAGAAACGGAGAAACGAAGAAATAAACGGAGAAACGAAGAAAGAAGCAGAGAAACGGAGAAAGAAACGGAGAAACGAAGAAATAAACCGAGAAACGGAGAAAGAAACGGAGAAACGAAGAAATAAACGGAGAAATGAAGAAAGAAACGGAGAAAAGGAGAAATAAATGGAGAAACGAAGAAATAAACGGAGAAACGAAGAGAGAAACGGTGAAACGAAGAAAGAAACGGAGAAACGAAGAAAGAAACGGAGAAACGAAGAAAGAAACGGGGAAACGAAGAAAGAAACGGAGAAACGAAGAAAGAAACGGAGAAACGGAGAAAGAAACGGAGAAACGAAGAAATAAACGGAGAAACGAAGAATGAAACGGAGAAACGAAGAAAGAAACGGGGAAATAAATGGAGAAACGAAGAAAGAAACGGAGAAACGCAGAAAGAAACGGAGAAACGAAGAAATAAACGGAGAAACGAAGAAAGACACGAAGAAACGAAGAAAGAAACGGAGAAACGAACAATGAAACGCAGAAACGAACAATGAAACGCAGAAACGAAGAATGAAACGGAGAAACGAAGAAATAAACGGAGAAATGAAGAAAGAAACGGAGAAAAGGAGAAATAAATGGAGAAACGATGAAATAAACGGAGAAACGAAGAGAGAAACGGTGAAACGAAGAAAGAAACGGAGAAACGAAGAAAGAAACGGAGAAACGAAGAAAGAAACGGGGAAACGAAGAAAGAAACGGAGAAACGAAGAAAGAAATGGAGAAGCGAAGAAAGAAACGGAGATACGAACAAAGAAACGGAGAAACGAAGAAAGAAACGGAGAAACGAAGAAAAAGACGGAGAAACGAAGAAAGAAACGGAGAAACGAAGAAAGAAACGGAGATACGAACAAAGAAACGGAGAAACGAAGATAGAAACGGAGAAACGCAGAAAGAAACGGAGAAACGAAGAAAGAAACGGAGAAACGAAGAAAGAAACGGGGAAATAAATGGAGAAACGAAGAAAGAAACGGAGAAACGGAGAAAGAAACGGAGAAACGAAGAGAGAAACGGTGAAACGAAGAAAGAAACGGAGAAACGGAGAAATAAATGGAGAAACGAAGAAATAAACGGAGAAACGAAGAAAGAAACGGAGAAACGGAGAAAGAAACGGAGAAACGAAGAAATAAACGGAGAAGCGAAGAATGAAACGGAGAAACGAAGAAAGAAACGGGGAAATAAATGGAGAAACGAAGAAAGAAACGGAGAAACGCAGAAGGAAACGGAGAAACGAAGAAATAAACGGAGAAACGAAGAAAGACACGAAGAAACGAAGAAAGAAACGGAGAAACGAACAAAGAAACGGAGAAACGAACAAAGAAACGGAGGAACGGAGAAGTGAATGGAGAAGCGAAGAAATAAACGGAGAAACGAAGAGAGAAACGGTGAAACGAAGAAAGAAACGGAGAAACGAAGAAAGAAACGAAGAAACGAAGAAAGAAACGGAGAAACGAAGAAAGAAACGGGGAAACGAAGAAAGAAACGGAGAGACGAAGAAAGAAACGGAGAAAGGAAGAAAGAAACGGAGATACGAACAAAGAAACGGAGAAACGAAGAAAGAAACGGAGAAACCAAGAAAGAAACGAAGAAAGAAACGGAGAAACGAAGAAAGAAACGGAGAAACGAACAAAGTAACGGAGAAACGAACAAAGACACGGAGGAACGGAGAAATAAATGGAGAAGCGAAGAAATAAACGGAGAAACGAAGAAAGAAACGGAGAAACGAACAAAGAAACGGAGAAACGAACAAAGAAACGGAGACACGAACAAAGAAACGGAGGAACGGAGAAATAAATGGAGAAGCGAAGAAATAAACGGAGAAACGAACAAGGAAACGGAGAAACGAAGAAAGAAACGGAGAAATCAAGACAGAAACGAAGAAAGAAACGGAGAAACGAAGAAAGAAATGGAGAAACGAACGAAGAAACGGAGAAACGAAGAAAGAAACGGAGAAACGAACAAAGAAACGGAGAAACGAACAAAGAAACGGAGAAACGAACAAAGAAACGGAGAAACGAAGAAATAAACCGAGAAACGAAGAAAGAAGCAGAGAAACGAAGAAAAAGACGGAAAAACGTAGAAAGAAACGGAGATACGAACAAAGAAACGTAGAAACGAAGAATGAAACGGAGATACGAACAAAGAAACGGAGAAACGAAGAAAGAAACGGAGAAACGAAGAAAGAAACGGAGAAACGGAGAAATAAATGGAGAAACGAAGATATAAACGGAGTAACGAAGAAAGAAACGGAGAAACGGAGAAAGAAACGGAGAAACGAAGAAATAAACGGAGAAACGAAGGAAGACACGAAGAAACGAAGAAAGAAACGGAGAAACGAACAAAGAAACGGAGAAACGAAGAAAGAAACGGAGAAACGAAGAAAGAAGCGGAGAAACGAACAAAGAAACGGAGAAACGAAGGAAGAAACGGAGAAACGAAGAAAGAAACGCAGAAACGAAGAGAGAAACGGAGAAACGAAGAAAGAAACGGAGAAACGAAGAAAGAAACTGAGAAACGGAGAAATAAATGGAGAAACGAAGAAATAAACGGAGAAACGAAGAAAGAAACGGAGAAACGGAGAAAGAAACGGAGAACGAAGAAATAAACGGAGAAACGAAGAAAGACACGAAGAAACGAAGAAAGAAACGGAGAAACGAAGAAAGAAACGGAGAAACGAAGAAAGAAACGGAGAAACGAAGAAATAAACGGAGAAACGAACAAAGAAACGGAGAAACGAAGAAAGAAACGGAGAAACGAACAATGAAACGCAGAAACGAAGAATGAAACGGAGAAACGAAGATATAAACGGAGAAATGAAGAAAGAAACGGAGAAACAAAGAAAGAATCGGAGAAACGAACAAAGAAACGGAGAAACGAAGAAAGAAACGGGGAAATAAATGGAGAAACGAAGATATAAACGGAGAAACGAAGAAAGAAACGGAGAAACGAAGAAATAAACGGAGAAACGAAGAAAGAAACAGAGAAACGGAGAAAGAAACGGAGGAACGAAGAAATAAACCGAGAAACGTAGAAAGAAACGGAGAAACGAAGAAAGAAACAGAGAAACGAACAATGAAACGCAGAAACGAAGAATGAAACGGAGAAACGAAGAAATAAACGGAGAAATGAAGAGAGAAACGGAGAAACGGAGAAATAAATGGAGAAACGAAGAAATAAACGGAGAAACGAAGAGAGAAACGGTGAAACGAAGAAAGAAACGGAGAAACGAAGAAAGAAACGAAGAAACGAAGAAAGAAACGGAGAAACGAAGAAAGAAACGGGGAAACGAAGAAAGAAGCGGAGAAACGAAGAAAGAAACGGAGAAACGAAGAAAGAAACGGAGATACGAACAAAGAAACGGAGAAACGAAGAAAGAAACGGAGAAACCAAGAAAGAAACGAAGAAAGAAACGGAGAAACGAAGAAAGAAACGGAGAAACGAACAAAGAAACGGAGAAACGAAGAAAGAAACGGAGAAACGAAGAAAGAAGCGGAGAAACGAACAAAGAAACGGAGAAACGAAGGAAGAAACGGAGAAACGAAGAAAGAAACGCAGAAACGAAGAAAGAAACGGAGAAACGAAGAAATAAACGGAGAAACGAAGAAAGAAGCAGAGAAACGGAGAAAGAAACGGAGAAACGAAGAAATAAACCGAGAAACGGAGAAAGAAACGGAGAAACGAAGAAAGAAACAGAGAAACGAACAATGAAACGCAGAAACGAAGAATGAAACGGAGAAACGAAGAAATAAACCGAGAAACGGAGAAAGAAACGGAGAAACGAAGAAAGAAACAGAGAAACGAACAATGAAACGCAGAAACGAAGAATGAAACGGAGAAACGAAGAAATAAACGGAGAAATGAAGAAAGAAACGGAGAAACGGAGAAATAAATGGAGAAACGAAGAAATAAACGGAGAAACGAAGAGAGAAACGGTGAAACGAAGAAAGAAACGGAGAAACGAAGAAAGAAACGGAGAAACGAACAAAGAAACGGAGAAACGAAGAAAGAAACGGAGAAACGAAGAAACAAACGGAGAAACGAAGAAAGAAACGGAGAAATAAATGGAGAAACGAAGAAATAAACCGAAAAACGGAAAAAGAAACGGAGAAACGAAGAAAGAGACGGAGAAACGAAGAAAGAAACGGAGAAACGGAGAAATAAATGGAGAAACGAAGAAATAAACCGAAAAACGGAAGAAGAAACGGAGAAACGAAGAAAGAGACGGAGAAACGAACAAAGAAACGGAGGAACGGAGAAGTGAATGGAGAAGCGAAGAAATAAACGGAGAAACGAAGAAAGAAACGGAGATACGAAGAAAGAATCGGAGAAACGAAGAAAGAAACGGAGAAACGAAGAAAGGAACGGGGAAATAAATGGAGAAACGAAGAAAGAAACGGAGAAACGGAGAAAGAAACGGAGAAACGAAGAGAGAAACGGTGAAACGAAGAAAGAAACGGAGAAACGGAGAAATAAATGGAGAAACGAAGAAATAAACGGAGAAACGAAGAAAGAAACGGAGAAACGGAGAAAGAAACGGAGAAACGAAGAAATAAACGGAGAAACGAAGAAAGAAACTGAGAAACGAAGAAATAAACGGAGAAACGAAGAAAGAAGCAGAGAAACGGAGAAAGAAACGGAGAAACGAAGAATGAAACGGAGAAACGAAGAAAGAAACGGGGAAATAAATGGAGAAACGAAGAAAGAAACGGAGAAACGCAGAAATAAACGGAGAAACGAAGAAAGAAGCAGAGAAACGGAGAAAGAAACGGAGAAACGAAGAAATAAACCGAGAAACGAAGAAAGAAGCAGAGAAACGGAGAAAGAAACGGAGAAACGAAGAAATAAACGGAGAAACGAAGAATGAAACGGAGAAACGAAGAAATAAACCGAGAAACGGAGAAAGAAACGGAGAAACGAAGAAAGAAACAGAGAAACGAACAATGAAACGCAGAAACGAAGAATGAAACGGAGAAACGAAGAAATAAACGGAGAAATGAAGAAAGAAACGGAGAAACGGAGAAATAAATGGAGAAACGAAGAAATAAACGGAGAAACGAAGAGAGAAACGGTGAAACGAAGAAAGAAACGGAGAAACGAAGAAAGAAACGGAGAAACGAAGAAAGAAACGGAGAAACGAAGAAAGAAACGGAGAAACGAAGAAACAAACGGAGAAACGAAGAAAGAAACGGAGAAATAAATGGAGAAACGAAGAAATAAACGGAGAAACGAAGAAAGAAACGGAGAAACGGAGAAAGAAACGGAGAAACGAAGAAATAAACGGAGAAACGAAGAATGAAACGGAGAAACGAAGAAAGAAACGGGGAAATAAATGGAGAAACGAAGAAAGAAACGGAGAAACGCAGAAAGAAACGGAGAAACGAAGAAAGAAACGGAGAAACGAAGAAAGAAACGGGGAAATAAATGGAGAAACGAAGAAAGAAACGGAGAAACGGAGAAAGAAACGGAGAAACGAAGAGAGAAACGGTGAAACGAAGAAAGAAACGGAGAAACGGAGAAATAAATGGAGAAACGAAGAAATAAACGGAGAAACGAAGAAAGAAACGGAGAAACGGAGAAAGAAACGGAGAAACGAAGAAATAAACGGAGAAACGAAGAATGAAACGGAGAAACGAAGAAAGAAACGGGGAAATAAATGGAGAAACGAAGAAAGAAACGGAGAAACGCAGAAAGAAACGGAGAAACGAAGAAATAAACGGAGAAACGAAGAAAGAAACGGGGAAATAAATGGAGAAACGAAGAAAGAAACGGAGAAACGGAGAAAGAAACGGAGAAACGAACAAAGAAACGGAGAAACGAACAAAGAAACGGAGGAACGGAGAAGTGAATGGAGAAGCGAAGAAATAAACGGAGAAACGTAGAAAGAAACGGAGAAACGAAGAAAGAAACGGAGAAACGATGAAAGAAACGGAGAAACGAAGAAATAAACGGAGAAACGAAGAAAGAAGCAGAGAAACGGAGAAAGAAACGGAGAAACGAAGAAATAAACCGAGAAACGGAGAAAGAAACGGAGAAACGAAGAAATAAACGGAGAAATGAAGAAAGAAACGGAGAAAAGGAGAAATAAATGGAGAAACGAAGAAATAAACGGAGAAACGAAGAGAGAAACGGTGAAACGAAGAAAGAAACGGAGAAACGAAGAAAGAAACGGAGAAACGAAGAAAGAAACGGGGAAACGAAGAAAGAAACGGAGAAACGAAGAAAGAAACGGAGAAACGCAGAAAGAAACGGAGAAACGAAGAAATAAACGGAGAAACGAAGAAAGACACGAAGAAACGAAGAAAGAAACGGAGAAACGAACAATGAAACGCAGAAACGAACAATGAAACGCAGAAACGAAGAATGAAACGGAGAAACGAAGAAATAAACGGAGAAATGAAGAAAGAAACGGAGAAAAGGAGAAATAAATGGAGAAACGAAGAAATAAACGGAGAAACGAAGAGAGAAACGGTGAAACGAAGAAAGAAACGGAGAAACGAAGAAAGAAACGGAGAAACGAAGAAAGAAACGGGGAAACGAAGAAAGAAACGGAGAAACGAAGAAAGAAACGGAGAAACGCAGAAAGAAACGGAGAAACGAAGAAATAAACGGAGAAACGAAGAAAGACACGAAGAAACGAAGAAAGAAACGGAGAAACGAACAATGAAACGCAGAAACGAACAATGAAACGCAGAAACGAAGAATGAAACGGAGAAACGAAGAAATAAACGGAGAAATGAAGAAAGAAACGGAGAAAAGGAGAAATAAATGGAGAAACGAAGAAATAAACGGAGAAACGAAGAGAGAAACGGTGAAACGAAGAAAGAAACGGAGAAACGAAGAAAGAAACGGAGAAACGAAGAAAGAAACGGGGAAACGAAGAAAGAAACGGAGAAACGAGGAAAGAAACGGAGAAGCGAAGAAAGAAACGGAGATACGAACAAAGAAACGGAGAAACGAAGAAAGAAACGGAGAAACGAAGAAAAAGACGGAGAAACGAAGAAAGAAACGGAGAAACGAAGAAAGAAACGGAGATACGAACAAAGAAACGGAGAAACGAAGAAAGAAACGGAGAAACGAAGAAAAAGACGGTGAAACGAAGAAATAAATGGAGAAACGAAGAAATAAACGGAGAAAGGAAGAAAGAGACGGAGAAACGGAGAAATAAACCGAGAAACGGAGAAAGAAACGGAGAAACGAAGAATGAAACAGAGAAACGAACAATGAAACGCAGAAACGAAGAATGAAACGGAGAAACGAAGAAATAAACGGAGAAATGAAGAAAGAAACGGAGAAACGGAGAAATAAATGGAGAAACGAAGAAATAAACGGAGAAACGAAGAGAGAAACGGTGAAACGAAGAAAGAAACGGAGAAACGAAGAAAGAACCGGAGAAACGCACAAAGAAACGGAGAAATAAATCGAGAAACGAAGAAATAAACCGAAAAACGGGAAAAGAAACGGAGAAACGAAGAAAGAGACGGAGAAACGAAAAAAGAAACGGAGAAACGGAGAAATAAATGGAGAAACGAAGAAATAAACCGAAAAACGGAAAAAGAAACGGAGAAACGAAGAAAGAGACGGAAAAACGAAGAAAGAAACGGAGAAACGGAGAAATAAATGGAGAAACGAGGAAATAAACGGAGAAACGAAGAAATAAATGGAGAAACGAAGAAATAAACGGAGAAACGAAGAAAGAAACGGAGAAACGGAGAAAGAAACGGAGAAACGAAGAAACAAACGGAGAAACGAAGAAAGAAACGGAGGAACGGAGAAATAAATGGAGAAACGAAGAAATAAACGGAGAAACGAACAAGGAAACGGACAAACGAAGAAAGAAACGGAGAAACGAAGAAAGAAACGGAGAAACGAAGAAAGAAACGGAGAAACGAAGAAACAAACGGAGAAACGAAGAAAGAAACGGAGAAATAAATGGAGAAACGAAGAAATAAACCGAAAAACGGAAAAAGAAACGGAGAAACGAAGAAAGAGACGGAGAAACGAAGAAAGAAACGGGGAAACGGAGAAATAAATGGAGAAACGAAGAAATAAACCGAAAAACGGAAAAAGAAACGGAGAAACGAACAAAGAAACGGAGAAACGAACAAAGAAACGGAGGAACGGAGAAGTGAATGGAGAAGCGAAGAAATAAATCGAAAAACGGAAAAAGAAACGGAGAAACGAAGAAAGAGACGGAGAAACGAAGAAAGAAACGGAGAAACGGAGAAATAAATGGAGAATCGAGGAAATAAACGGAGAAACGAAGAAATAAATGGAGAAACGAAGAAATAAACGGAGAAACGAAGAAAGAAACGGAGAAACGGAGAAAGCAACGGAGAAACGAAGAAATAAACGGAGAAACGAAGAATGAAACGGAGAAACGAAGAAAGAAACGGGGAAATAAATGGAGAAACGAAGAAAGAAACGGAGAAACGGAGAAAGAAACGGAGAAACGAAGAAATAAACGGAGAAACGAAGAAAGACACGAAGAAACGAAGAAAGAAACGGAGAAACGAAGAAAGAAACGGAGAAACGAACAAAGAAACGGAGGAACGGAGAAGTGAATGGAGAAGCGAAGAAATAAATCGAAAAACGGAAAAAGAAACGGAGAAACGAAGAAAGAGACGGAGAAACGAAGAAAGAAACGGAGAAACGAAGAAAGAAGCGCAGAAACGGAGAAATAAATGGAGAAACGAAGAAATAAACCGAAAAACGGAAAAAGAAACGGAGAAACGAAGAAATAAACGGTGAAACGAAGAAAGACACGAAGAAACGAAGAAAGAAACGGAGAAACGAAGAAAGAAACGGAGAAACGAAGAAAGAAACGGAGAAACGAAGAAAGAGACGGAGAAACGAAGAAAGAAACGGGGAAACGGAGAAATAAATGGAGAAACGAAGAAATAAACCGAAAAACGGAAAAAGAAACGGAGAAACGAAGAAAGAGACGGAGAAACGAAGACAGAAACGGAGAAACGGAGAAATAAATGGAGAAACGAGGAAATAAACGGAGAAACGTAGAAAGAAACGGAGAAACGGAGAAAGAAACGGAGAAACGAAGAAATAAACGGAGAAACGAAGAAAGACACGAAGAAACGAAGAAAGAAACAGAGAAACGAACAAAGAAACGGAGGAACGAAGAAAGAAACGGGGAAATAAATGGAGAAACGAAGAAAGAAACGGAGAAACGGAGAAAGAAACGGAGAAACGAAGAAATAAACGGAGAAACGAAGAAAGACACGAAGAAACGAAGAAAGAAACGGAGAAACGAACAAAGAAACGGAGGAACGGAGAAGTGAATGGAGAAGCGAAGAAATAAACGGAGAAACGAAGAAAGAAACGGAGAAACGAAGAAAGAAACGGAGAAACGAAGAAAGAAGCGCAGAAACGAACAAAGAAACGGAGAAACGAAGGAAGTAACGGAGAATCGAAGAAAGAAACGCAGAAACGAAGAAAGAAACGGAGAAACGAAGAAAGAAACGGAGAAACGAAGAAAGAAACGAAGAAACGGAGAAATAAATGGAGAAACGAAGAAATAAACCGAAAAACGGAAAAAGAAACGGAGAAAGGAAGAAATAAACGGAGAAACGAAGAAAGACACGAAGAAACGAAGAAAGAAACGGAGAAACGAACAAAGAAACGGAGAAACGAAGAAAGAAACGGAGAAACGAAGAAAGAGACGGAGAAACGAAGAAAGAAACGGGGAAACGGAGAAATAAATGGAGAAACGAAGAAATAAACCGAAAAACGGAAAAAGAAACGGAGAAACGAAGAAAGAGACGGAGAAACGAAGAAAGAAACGGAGAAACGGAGAAATAAATGGAGAAACGAGGAAATAAACGGAGAAACGTAGAAAGAAACGGAGAAACGGAGAAAGAAACGGAGAAACGAAGAAATAAACGGAGAAACGAAGAAAGACACGAAGAAACGAAGAAAGAAACGGAGAAACGAACAAAGAAACGGAGGAACGGAGAAGTGAATGGAGAAGCGAAGAAATAAACGGAGAAACGAAGAAAGAAACGGAGAAACGAAGAAAGAAACGGAGAAACGAAGAAAGAAGCGCAGAAACGAACAAAGAAGCGGAGAAACGAAGGAAGTAACGGAGAATCGAAGAAAGAAACGCAGAAACGAAGAAAGAAACGGAGAAACGAAGAAAGAAACGGAGAAACGAAGAAAGAAACGAAGAAACGGAGAAATAAATGGAGAAACGAAGAAATAAACCGAAAAACGGAAAAAGAAACGGAGAAAGGAAGAAATAAACGGAGAAACGATGAAAGACACGAAGAAACGAAGAAAGAAACGGAGAAACGAACAAAGAAACGGAGAAACGAAGAAAGAAACGGAGAAACGAAGAAAGAGACGGAGAAACGAAGAAAGAAACGGGGAAACGGAGAAATAAATGGAGAAACGAAGAAATAAACCGAAAAACGGAAAAAGAAACGGAGAAACGAAGAAAGAGACGGAGAAACGAAGAAAGAAACGGAGAAACGGAGAAATAAATGGAGAAACGAGGAAATAATCGGAGAAACGTAGAAAGAAACGGAGAAACGGAGAAAGAAACGGAGAAACGAAGAAATAAACGGAGAAACGAAGAAAGACACGAAGAAACGAAGAAAGAAACGGAGAAACGAACAAAGAAACGGAGAAACGAACAAAGAAACGGAGGAACGGAGAAGTGAATGGAGAAGCGAAGAAATAAATCGAAAAACGGAAAAAGAAACGGAGAAACGAAGAAAGAGACGGAGAAACGAAAACAGAAACGGAGAAACGGAGAAATAAATGGAGAATCGAGGAAATAAACGGAGAAACGAAGAAATAAATGGAGAAACGAAGAAATAAACGGAGAAACGAAGAATGAAACGGAGAAACGAAGAAAGAAACGGGGAAATAAATGGAGAAACGAAGAAAGAAACGGAGAAACGGAGAAAGAAACGGAGAAACGAAGAAATAAACGGAGAAACGAAGAAAGACACGAAGAAACGAAGAAAGAAACGGAGAAACGAACAAAGAAACGGAGCAACGAAGAAAGAAACGGAGAAACGAAGAAAGAAACGGAGATACGAACAAAGAAACGGAGAAAAGAAGAAAGAAACGGAGAAACGAAGAAAAAGACGGAGAAACGTTGAAAGAAACGGAGATACGAACAAAGAAACGCAGAAAAGAAGAATGAAACGGAGAAACGAAGAAATGAACGGAGAAATGAGGAAGGTAACGGAGAAACAAAGGAAGGAACGGAGAAACGAAGAAAGAAACGGAGAAACGTTGAAAGAAACGGAGAAACGAAGAAAGAAACGGAGAAACGGAGAAATAAATGGAAAAAGGAAGAAATAAACGGAGTAACGAAGAAAGAAACGGAGAAACGGAGAAAGAAACGGAGAAACGAAGAAATAAACGGAGGAACGGAGAAATAAATGGAGAAACGAAGAAATAAACGGAGAAACGAACAAGGAAACGGAGAAACGAACAAGGAAACGGAGAAACGAAGAAAGAAACGGAGAAACGAAGAAAGAAACGCAGAAACGAAGAAAGAAAAGGAGAAACGAAGAAAGAAACGGTGAAACGAAGAAAGAAACGGAGAAACGGAGAAATAAATGGAGAAACGAAGAAATAAACGGAGAAACGAAGAAAGAAACGGAGAAACGGAGAAAGAAACGGAGAAACGAAGAAATAAACGGAGAAACGAAGAATGAAACGGAGAAACGAAGAAAGAAACGGGGAAACGAAGAAAGACACGAAGAAACGAAGAAAGAAACGGAGAAACGAACAAAGAAACGGAGAAACGAACAAAGAAACGGAGGAACGGAGAAGTGAATGGAGAAGCGAAGAAATAAATCGAAAAACGGAAAAAGAAACGGAAAAACGAAGAAAGAGACGGAGAAACGAAGAAAGAAACGGAGAAACGGAGAAAGAAACGAAGAAACGGAGAAATAAATGGAGAAAGGAAGAAATAAACAGAGTAACGAAGAAAGAAACGGAGAAACGGAGAAAGAAACGGAGAAACGAAGAAATAAACGGAGAAACGAAGAATGAAACGGAGAAACGAAGAAAGAAACGGGGAAACGAAGAAAGACACGAAGAAACGAAGAAAGAAACGGAGAAACGAACAAAGAAACGGAGAAACGAAGGAAGTAACGGAGAATCGAAGAAAGAAACGCAGAAACGAAGAAATAAACGGAGAAACGAAGAAAGAAACGGAGAAACGAAGAAAGAAACGAAGAAACGGAGAAATAAATGGAGAAAGGAAGAAATAAACGGAGTAACGAAGAAAGAAACGGAGAAACGAACAAGGAAACGGAGAAACGAAGAAAGAAACGGAGAAACGAAGAAAGAAACGCAGAAACGAAGAAAGAAACGGAGAAACGAAGAAAGAAACGGTGAAACGAAGAAAGAAACGGAGAAACGGAGAAACGAAGAAATAAACGGAGTAACGAAGAAAGAAACGGAGATACGAACAAAGAAACGCAGAAACGAAGAATGAAACGGAGAAACGAAGAAATGAACGGAGAAATGAGGAAGGTAACGGAGAAACAAAGAAAGGAACGGAGAAACGAAGAAAGAAACGGAGAAACGAAGAAAGAAACGGAGAAACGAAGAAAGAAACGGAGAAATAAATGGAGAAACGAAGAAATAAACCGAAAAACGGAAAAAGAAACGGAGAAACGAAGAAAGAGACGGAGAAACGAAGAAAGAAACGGAGAAACGGAGACGTAAATGGAGAAACGAAGAAATAAACGAAGTAACGAAGAAAGAAACGGAGAAACGGAGAAAGAAACGGAGAAACGAAGAAAGAAACGAAGAAACGAACAAAGAAACAGAGAATCGAACAACGAAACGGAGAAACGAAGAAAGAAACGGGGAAACGAAGAAAGGAACGGAGAAACGAAGAAAGGAACGGAGAAACGAAGAAAGAAACGGAGATACGAACAAAGAAACGGAGAAACGAAGAAAGAAACGGAGAAACGAAGAAAAAGACGGAGAAACGTAGAAAGAAACGGAGATATGAACAAAGAAACGCAGAAACGAAGAATGAAACGGAGAAACGAAGAAATGAACGGAGAAATGAGGAAGGAAACGGAGAAACAAAGAAAGGAACGGAGAAACGAAGAAAGAAACGGAGAAACGAAGAAAGAAATGGAGAAACGAACTAAGAAACGGAGAAACGAAGAAAGAAACGGAGAAACGAACAAAGAAACGGAGAAACGAAGAAAGAAACGGAGAAACGAACAAAGAAACGGAGAAACGAACAAAGAAACGGAGGAACGGAGAAATAAATCGAGAAACGAAGAAATAAACGGAGAAACGAACAAGGAAACGGAGAAACGAAGAAAGAAACGGAGAAACGAAGAAAGAAACGGAGAAACGAAGAAAGAAACGGAGAAACGGAGAAATAAATGGCGAAACGAAGAAATAAAGGGAGTAACGAAGAAAGAAACGGAGAAACGGAGAAAGAAACGGAGAAACGAAGAAATAAACGGAGAAACGAAGAAAGAAACGGAGAAACGAAGAAAGAAACGGAGAAACGGAGAAATAAATGGAGAAACGAAGAAATAAACGGAGTAACGAAGAAAGAAACGGAGATACGAACAAAGAAACGCAGAAACGAAGAATGAAACGGAGAAACGAAGAAATGAACGGAGAAATGAGGAAGGTAACGGAGAAACACAGAAAGGAACGGAGAAACGAAGAAAGAAACGGAGAAACGAAGAAAGAAACGGAGAAACGAAGAAAGAAACGGAGAAACGGAGAAATAAATGGAGAAACGAAGAAATAAACGGAGAAACGAAGAAAGAGACGGAGAAACGAAGAAAGAAACGGAGAAACGGAGAAATAAATGGAGAAACGAGGAAATAAACGGAGAAACGAAGAAATAAATGGAGAAACGAAGAAATAAACGGAGAAACGAAGAAAGAAACGGAGAAACGGAGAAAGAAACGGAGAAACGAAGAAATAAACGGAGAAACGAAGAATGAAACGGAGAAACGAAGAAAGAAACGGAGAAACGAAGAAACAAACGGAGAAACGAAGAAAGAAACGGAGGAACGGAGAAATAAATGGAGAAACGAAGAAATAAACGGAGAAACGAACAAGGAAACGGAGAAACGAAGAAAGAAACGGAGAAACGAAGAAAGAAACGGAGAAACGAAGAAAGAAACGGAGAAACGAAGAAACAAACGGAGAAACGAAGAAAGAAACGGAGAAATAAATGGAGAAACGAAGAAATAAACCGAAAAACGGAAAAAGAAACGGAGAAACGAAGAAAGAGACGGAGAAACGAAGAAAGAAACGGAGAAACGGAGAAATAAATGGAGAATCGAGGAAATAAACGGAGAAACGAAGAAATAAATGGAGAAACGAAGAAATAAACGGAGAAACGAAGAAAGAAACGGAGAAACGGAGAAAGAAACGGAGAAACGAAGAAATAAACGGAGAAACGAAGAATGAAACGGAGAAACGAAGAAAGAAACGGGGAAATAAATGGAGGAACGAAGAAAGAAACGGAGAAACGGAGAAAGAAACGGAGAAACGAAGAAATAAACGGAGAAACGAAGAAAGACACGAAGAAACGAAGAAAGAAACGGAGAAACGAACAAAGAAACGGAGGAACGGAGAAGTGAATGGAGAAGCGAAGAAATAAACGGAGAAACGAAGAAAGAAACGGAGAAACGAAGAAAGAAACGGAGAAACGAAGAAAGAAGCGCAGAAACGAACAAAGAAACGGAGAAACGAAGGAAGTAACGGAGAGTCGAAGAAAGAAACGCAGAAACGAAGAAAGAAACGGAGAAACGAAGAAAGAAACGGAGAAACGAAGAAAGAAACGAAGAAACGGAGAAATAAATGGAGAAACGAAGAAATAAACCGAAAAACGGAAAAAGAAACGGAGAAACGAAGAAATAAACGGAGAAACGAAGAAAGACACGAAGAAACGAAGAAAGAAACGGAGAAACGAACAAAGAAACGGAGCAACGAAGAAAGAAACGGAGAAACGAAGAAAGAAACGGAGATACGAACAAAGAAACGGAGAAACGAAGAAAGAAACGGAGAAACGAAGAAAAAGACGGAGAAACGTAGAAAGAAACGGAGATACGAACAAAGAAACGCAGAAACGAAGAATGAAACGGAGAAACGAAGAAATGAACGGAGAAATGAGGAAGGTAACGGAGAAACAAAGGAAGGAACGGAGAAACGAAGAAAGAAACGGAGAAACGTTGAAAGAAACGGAGAAACGAAGAAAGAAACGGAGAAACGGAGAAATAAATGGAAAAAGGAAGAAATAGACGGAGTAACGAAGAAAGAAACGGAGAAACGGAGAAAGAAACGGAGAAACGAAGAAATAAACGGAGGAACGGAGAAATAAATGGAGAAACGAAGAAATAAACGGAGAAACGAACAAGGAAACGGAGACACGAAGAAAGAAACGGAGAAACGAAGAAAGAAACGCAGAAACGAAGAAAGAAACGGAGAAACGAAGATAGAAACGGTGAAACGAAGAAAGAAACGGAGAAACGGAGAAATAAATGGAGAAACGAAGAAATAAACGGAGAAACGAAGAAAGAAACGGAGAAACGGAGAAAGAAACGGAGAAACGGAGAAAGAAACGGAGAAACGAAGAAATAAACGGAGAAACGAAGAATGAAACGGAGAAACGAAGAAAGAAGCGGGGAAACGAAGAAAGACACGAAGAAACGAAGAAAGAAACGGAGAAACGAACAAAGAAACGGAGAAACGAACAAAGAAACGGAGGAACGGAGAAGTGAATGGAGAAGCGAAGAAATAAATCGAAAAACGGAAAAAGAAACGGAAAAACGAAGAAAGAGACGGAGAAACGAAGAAAGAAACGGAGAAACGGAGAAATAAATGGAGAATCGAGGAAATAAACGGAGAAACGAAGAAATAAATGGAGAAACGAAGAAATAAACGGAGAAACGAAGAAAGAAACGGAGAAACGGAGAAAGAAACGGAGAAACGAAGAAATAAACGGAGAAACGAAGAATGAAACGGAGAAACGAAGAAAGAAACGGGGAAATAAATGGAGAAACGAAGAAAGAAACGGAGAAACGGAGAAAGAAACGGAGAAACGAAGAAATAAACGGAGAAACGAAGAAACGAAGAAAGAAACGGAGAAACGAACAAAGAAACGGAGGAACAGAGAAGTGAATGGAGAAGCGAAGAAATAAACGGAGAAACGAAGAAAGAAACGGAGAAACGAAGAAAGAAACGGAGAAACGAAGAAAGAAGCGCAGAAACGAACAAAGAAACGGAGAAACGAAGGAAGTAACGGAGAATCGAAGAAAGAAACGCAGAAACGAAGAAAGAAACGGAGAAACGAAGAAAGAAGCGGAGAAACGAAGAAAGAAACGAAGAAACGGAGAAATAAATGGAGAAAGGAAGAAATAAACGGAGTAACGAAGAAAGAAACGGAGAAACGGAGAAAGAAACGGAGAAACGAAGAAATAAACGGAGGAACGGAGAAATAAATGGAGAAACGAAGAAAGAAACGGAGAAACGAAGAAAGAAACGGTGAAACGAAGAAAGAAACGGAGAAACGGAGAAATAAATGGAGAAACGAAGAAATAAACGGAGTAACGAAGAAAGAAACGGAGATACGAACAAAGAAACGCAGAAACGAAGAATGAAACGGAGAAACGAAGAAATGAACGGAGAAATGAGGAAGGTAACGGAGAAACAAAGAAAGGAACGGAGAAACGAAGAAAGAAACGGAGAAACGAAGAAACAAACGGAGAAACGAAGAAAGAAACGGAGAAATAAATGGAGAAACGAAGAAATAAACCGAAAAACGGAAAAAGAAACGGAGAAACGAAGAAAGAGACGGAGAAACGAAGAAAGAAACGGAGGAACGGAGAAATAAATCGAGAAACGAAGAAATAAACGGAGAAACGAACAAGGAAACGGAGAAACGAAGAAAGAAACGGAGAAACGAAGAAAGAAACGGAGAAACGAAGAAAGAAACGGAGAAACGGAGAAATAAATGGCGAAACGAAGAAATAAAGGGAGTAACGAAGAAAGAAACGGAGAAACGAAGAAAGAAACGGAGAAACGAAGAAAGAAGCGGAGAAACGAACAAAGAAACGGAGAAACGAAGGAAGAAACGGAGAAACGAAGAAAGAAACGCAGAAACGAAGAAAGAAACGGAGAAACGAAGAAAGACACGAAGAAACGAAGAAAGAAACGGAGAAACGAACAAAGAAACGGAGGCACGAAGAAAGAAACGGAGAAACGAAGAAAAAGACGGAGTAACGTAGAAAGAAACGGAGATACGAGCAAAGAAACGCAGAAACGAAGAATGAAACGGAGAAACGAAGAAATGAACGGAGAAATGAGGAAGGTAACGGAGAAACAAAGAAAGGAACGGAGAAACGAAGAAAGAAACGGAGAAACGAAGAAAGAAACGGAGAAACGAAGAAAGAAACGGAGAAACGGAGAAATAAATGGAGAAACGATGAAATAAACGGAGTAACCAAGAAAGAAACGGAGATACGAACAAAGAAACGCAGAAACGAAGAATGAAACGGAGAAACGAAGAAATGAACGGAGAAATGAGGAAGGTAACGGAGAAACAAAGAAAGGAACGGAGAAACGAAGAAAGAAACGGAGAAACGGAGAAACGGAGAAATAAATGGAGAAACGAAGAAATAAACGGAGAAACGAAGAAAGAGACGGAGAAACGAAGAAAGAAACGGAGAAACGGAGAAATAAATGGAGAAACGAGGAAATAAACGGAGAAACGAAGAAATAAATGGAGAAACGAAGAAATAAACGGAGAGTCGAAGAAAGAAAGGGAGAAACGGAGAAAGAAACGGAGAAACGAAGAAATAAACGGAGAAACGAAGAATGAAACGGAGAAACGAAGAAAGAAACGGAGAAACGAAGAAACAAACGGAGAAACGAAGAAAGAAACGGAGGAACGGAGAAATAAATGGAGAAACGAAGAAATAAACGGAGAAACGAACAAGGAAACGGAGAAACGAAGAAAGAAACGGAGAAACGAAGAAAGAAACGGAGAAACGAAGAAAGAAACGGAGAAACGAAGAAACAAACGGAGAAACGAAGAAAGAAACGGAGAAATAAATGGAGAAACGAAGAAATAAACCGAAAAACGGAAAAAGAAACGGAAAAACGAAGAAAGAGACGGAGAAACGAAGAAAGAAACGGAGGAACGGAGAAATAAATCGAGAAACGAAGAAATAAACGGAGAAACGAACAATGAAACGGAGAAACGAAGAAAGAAACGGAGAAACGAAGAAAGAAACGGAGAAACGAAGAAAGAAACGGAGAAACGGAGAAATAAATGGCGAAACGAAGAAATAAAGGGAGTAACGAAGAAAGAAACGGAGAAACGAAGAAAGAAACGGAGAAACGAAGAAAGAAGCGGAGAAACGAACAAAGAAACGGAGAAACGAAGGAAGAAACGGAGAAACGAAGAAAGAAACGCAGAAACGAAGAACGAAACGGAGAAACGAAGAAAGACACGAAGAAACGAAGAAAGACACGAAGAAACGAAGAAAGAAACGGAGAAACGAACAAAGAAACGGAGGAACGAAGAAAGAAACGGAGAAACGAAGAAAAAGGCGGAGAAACGTAGAAAGAAACGGAGATACGAACAAAGAAACGCAGAAACGAAGAATGAAACGGAGAAACGAAGAAATGAACGGAGAAATGAGGAAGGTAACGGAGAAACAAAGAAAGGAACGGAGAAACGAAGAAAGAAACGGAGAAACGAAGAAAGAAACGGAGAAACGAAGAAAGAAACGGAGAAACGGAGAAATAAATGGAGAAACGATGAAATAAACGGAGTAACGAAGAAAGAAACGGAGATACGAACAAAGAAACGCAGAAACGAAGAATGAAACGGAGAAACGAAGAAATGAACGGAGAAATGAGGAAGGTAACGGAGAAACAAAGAAAGGAACGGAGAAACGAAGAAAGAAACGGAGAAACGAAGAAAGAAACGGAGAAACGGAGAAATAAATGGAGAAACGAAGAAATAAACGGAGAAACGAAGAAAGAGACGGAGAAACGAAGAAAGAAACGGAGAAACGGAGAAATAAATGGAGAAACGAGGAAATAAACGGAGAAACGAAGAAATAAATGGAGAAACGAAGAAATAAACGGAGAAACGAAGAAAGAAACGGAGAAACGGAGAAAGAAACGGAGAAACGAAGAAATAAACGGAGAAACGAAGAATGAAACGGAGAAACGAAGAAAGAAACGGAGAAACGAAGAACCAAACGGAGAAACGAAGAAAGAAACGGAGGAACGGAGAAATAAATGGAGAAACGAAGAAATAAACGGAGAAACGAACAAGGAAACGGAGAAACGAAGAAAGATACGGAGAAACGAAGAAAGAAACGGAGAAACGAAGAAAGAAACGGAGAAACGAAGAAACAAACGGAGAAACGAAGAAAGAAACGGAGAAATAAATGGAGAAACGAAGAAATAAACCGAAAAACGGAAAAAGAAACGGAGAAACGAAGAAAGAGACGGAGAAACGAAGAAAGAAACGGGGAAACGGAGAAATAAATGGAGAAACGAAGAAATAAACCGAAAAACGGAAAAAGAAACGGAGAAACGAAGTAAGAGACGGAGAAACGAAGAAAGAAACGGAGAAACGAAGGAAGAAACGGAGAAACGAAGAAAGAAACGCAGAAACGAAGAAAGAAACGGAGAAACGAAGAAAGACACGAAGAAACGAAGAAAGAAACGGAGAAACGAACAAAGAAACGGAGGCACGAAGAAAGAAACGGAGAAACGAAGAAAAAGACGGAGAAACGTAGAAAGAAACGGAGATACGAACAAAGAAACGCAGAAACGAAGAATGAAACGGAGAAACGAAGAAATGAACGGAGAAATGAGGAAGGTAACGGAGAAACAAAGAAAGGAACGGAGAAACGAAGAAAGAAACGGAGAAACGAAGAAAGAAACGGAGAAACGAAGAAAGAAACGGAGAAACGGAGAAATAAATGGAGAAACGATGAAATAAACGGAGTAACCAAGAAAGAAACGGAGATACGAACAAAGAAACGCAGAAACGAAGAATGAAACGGAGAAACGAAGAAATGAACGGAGAAATGAGGAAGGTAACGGAGAAACAAAGAAAGGAACGGAGAAACGAAGAAAGAAACGGAGAAACGGAGAAACGGAGAAATAAATGGAGAAACGAAGAAATAAACGGAGAAACGAAGAAAGAGACGGAGAAACGAAGAAAGAAACGGAGAAACGGAGAAATAAATGGAGAAACGAGGAAATAAACGGAGAAACGAAGAAATAAATGGAGAAACGAAGAAATAAACGGAGAGTCGAAGAAAGAAACGGAGAAACGGAGAAAGAAACGGAGAAACGAAGAAATAAACGGAGAAACGAAGAATGAAACGGAGAAACGAAGAAAGAAACGGAGAAACGAAGAAACAAACGGAGAAACGAAGAAAGAAACGGAGGAACGGAGAAATAAATGGAGAAACGAAGAAATAAACGGAGAAACGAACAAGGAAACGGAGAAACGAAGAAAGAAACGGAGAAACGAAGAAAGAAACGGAGAAACGAAGAAAGAAACGGAGAAACGAAGAAACAAACGGAGAAACGAAGAAAGAAACGGAGAAATAAATGGAGAAACGAAGAAATAAACCGAAAAACGGAAAAAGAAACGGAAAAACGAAGAAAGAGACGGAGAAACGAAGAAAGAAACGGAGGAACGGAGAAATAAATCGAGAAACGAAGAAATAAACGGAGAAACGAACAATGAAACGGAGAAACGAAGAAAGAAACGGAGAAACGAAGAAAGAAACGGAGAAACGAAGAAAGAAACGGAGAAACGGAGAAATAAATGGCGAAACGAAGAAATAAAGGGAGTAACGAAGAAAGAAACGGAGAAACGAAGAAAGAAACGGAGAAACGAAGAAAGAAGCGGAGAAACGAACAAAGAAACGGAGAAACGAAGGAAGAAACGGAGAAACGAAGAAAGAAACGCAGAAACGAAGAAAGAAACGGAGAAACGAAGAAAGACACGAAGAAACGAAGAAAGAAACGGAGAAACGAACAAAGAAACGGAGGAACGAAGAAAGAAACGGAGAAACGAAGAAAAAGGCGGAGAAACGTAGAAAGAAACGGAGATACGAACAAAGAAACGCAGAAACGAAGAATGAAACGGAGAAACGAAGAAATGAACGGAGAAATGAGGAAGGTAACGGAGAAACAAAGAAAGGAACGGAGAAACGAAGAAAGAAACGGAGAAACGAAGAAAGAAACGGAGAAACGAAGAAAGAAACGGAGAAACGGAGAAATAAATGGAGAAACGATGAAATAAACGGAGTAACGAAGAAAGAAACGGAGATACGAACAAAGAAACGCAGAAACGAAGAATGAAACGGAGAAACGAAGAAATGAACGGAGAAATGAGGAAGGTAACGGAGAAACAAAGAAAGGAACGGAGAAACGAAGAAAGAAACGGAGAAACGAAGAAAGAAACGGAGAAACGGAGAAATAAATGGAGAAACGAAGAAATAAACGGAGAAACGAAGGAAGAGACGGAGAAACGAAGAAAGAAACGGAGAAACGGAGAAATAAATGGAGAAACGAGGAAATAAACGGAGAAACGAAGAAATAAATGGAGAAACGAAGAAATAAACGGAGAAACGAAGAAAGAAACGGAGAAACGGAGAAAGAAACGGAGAAACGAAGAAATAAACGGAGAAACGAAGAATGAAACGGAGAAACGAAGAAAGAAACGGAGAAACGAAGAAACAAACGGAGAAACGAAGAAAGAAACGGAGGAACGGAGAAATAAATGGAGAAACGAAGAAATAAACGGAGAAACGAACAAGGAAACGGAGATACGAAGAAAGATACGGAGAAACGAAGAAAGAAACGGAGAAACGAAGAAAGAAACGGAGAAACGAAGAAACAAACGGAGAAACGAAGAAAGAAACGGAGAAATAAATGGAGAAACGAAGAAATATACCGAAAAACGGAAAAAGAAACGGAGAAACGAAGAAAGAGACGGAGAAACGAAGAAAGAAACGGGGAAACGGAGAAATAAATGGAGAAACGAAGATATAAACCGAAAAACGGAAAAAGAAACGGAGAAACGAAGTAAGAGACGGAGAAACGAAGAAAGAAACGGAGAAACGGAGAAATAAATGGAGAAACGAGGAAATAAACGGAGAAACGTAGAAAGAAACGGAGAAACGGAGAAAGAAACGGAGAAACGAAGAAATAAACGGAGAAACGAAGAAGGACACGAAGAAACGAAGAAAGAAACGGAGAAACGAACAAAGAAACGGAGAAACGAACAAAGAAACGGAGAAACGAACAAAGAAACGGAGGAACGGAGAAGTGAATGGAGAAGCGAAGTAATAAATCGAAAAACGGAAAAAGAAACGGAGAAACGAAGAAAGAGACGGAGAAACGAAGAAAGAAACGGAGAAACGGAGAAATAAATGGAGAATCGAGGAAATAAACGGAGAAACGAAGAAATAAATGGAGAAACGAAGAAATAAACGGAGAAACGAAGAAAGAAACGGAGAAACGGAGAAAGAAACGGAGAAACGAAGAAATAAACGGAGAAACGAAGAATGAAACGGAGAAACGAAGAAAGAAACGGGGAAATAAATGGAGAAACGAAGAAAGAAACGGAGAAACGGAGAAAGAAACGGAGAAACGAAGAAATAAACGGAGAAACGAAGAAAGACACGAAGAAACGAAGAAAGAAACGGAGAAACGAACAAAGAAACGGAGGAACGGAGAAGTGAATGGAGAAGCGAAGAAATAAACGGAGAAACGAAGAAAGAAACGGAGAAACGAAGAATGAAACGGAGAAACGAAGAAAGAAGCGCAGAAACGAAAAAAGAAACGGAGAAACGAAGGAAGTAACGGAGAATCGAAGAAAGAAACGCAGAAACGAAGAAAGAAACGGAGAAACGAAGAAAGAAACGGAGAAACGAAGAAAGAAACGAAGAAACGGAGAAATAAATGGAGAAACGAAGAAATAAACCGAAAAACGGAAAAAGAAACGGAGAAACGAAGAAATAAACGGAGAAACGAAGAAAGACACGAAGAAACGAAGAAAGAAACGGAGAAACGAACAAAGAAACGGAGAAACGAAGAAAGAAACGGAGAAACGAAGAAAGAAACGGAGATACGAACAAAGAAACGGAGAAACGAAGAAAGAAACGGAGAAACGAAGAAAAAGACGGAGAAACGTAGAAAGCAACGGAGACACGAACAAAGAAACGCAGAAGCGAAGAATGAAACGGAGAAACGAAGAAATGAACGGAGAAATGAGGAAGGTAACGGAGAAACAAAGGAAGGAACGGAGAAACGAAGAAAGAAACGGAGAAACGTTGAAAGAAACGGAGAAACCAAGAAAGAAACGGAGAAACGGAGAAATAAATGGAGAAAGGAAGAAATAAACGGAGTAACGAAGAAAGAAACGGAGAAACGGAGAAAGAAACGGAGAAACGAAGAAATAAACGGACGAACGGGGAAATAAATGGAGAAACGAAGAAATAAACGGAGAAACGAACAAGGAAACGGAGAAAGGAAGAAAGAAACGGAGAAACGACGAAAGAAACGGAGAAACAAAGAAAGAAACGGAGAAACGAACAAAGAAACGTAGAAACGAAGAAAGAAACGGGGAAACGAAGAATGAAACGGAGAAACGAAGAAAGAAACGGAGAAATAAATGGAGAAACGAAGATATAAACGGAGAAACGAAGAAAGAAACGGAGAAACGAAGGAAGAAACGGAGAAACGAAGAAAGAAACGGAGAAACGGAGAAGTAAATGGAGAAACGAAGAAATAAACGGAGAAACGAAGAAAGAAACGGAGTAACGAAGAAAGAAACAGGGAAACAAACAATGAAACGCAGAAACGAAGAATGAAACGGAGAAAGGAAGAAATAAACGGAGAAACGAAGAAAGAAACGGAGAAACGTACAACGAAACGGAGAAACGAACAAAGAAACGAACAAAGACACGGAGAAACGAACAAAGAAACGGAGAAACGAACAACGAAACGGAGAAACGAACAAAGAAACGAACAAAGACACGGAGAAACGAACAAAGAAACGGAGAAACGAAGAAATAAATGGAGAAACGAAGAAATAGACGGAGAAGCGAACAAGGAAACGGAGAAACGAAGAAAGAAACGGAGAAACGAAGAAAGAGACGGAGAAACGAAGAAAGAAACGGAGAAACGAAGAATGAAACGGAGATACGAAGAAAGAAACAGAGAAACGAACAAAGAAACGGAGAAACGAACAAAGAAACGGAGAAACGAACAAAGAAACGGAGAAACGAAGAAAGAAACGGAGAAACGAAGAAAAAGACGGAGAAACGTAGAAAGAAACGGAGATACGAACAAAGAAACGCAGAAACGAAGAATGAAACGGAGAAACGAAGAAATGAACGGAGAAATGAGGAAGGAAACGGAGAAACAAAGAAAGGAACGGAGAAACGAAGAAAGAAACGGAGAAACGAAGAAAGAAATGGAGAAACGAACGAAGAAACGGAGAAACGAAGAAAGAAACGGAGAAACGAACAAAGAAACGGAGAAACGAAGAAAGAAACGGAGAAACGAAGAAAGAAACGGAGAAACGAACAAAGAAACGGAGGAACGGAGAAAGAAACGGAGGAACGGAGAAATAAATCGAGAAACGAAGAAATAAACGGAGAAACGAACAAGGAAACGGAGAAACGAAGAAAGAAACGGAGAAACGAAGAAAGAAACGGAGAAACGAAGAAAGAAACGGAGAAACGGAGAAATAAATGGCGAAACGAAGAAATAAAGGGAGTAACGAAGAAAGAAACGGAGAAACGAAGAAAGAAACGGAGAAACGAAGAAAGAAGCGGAGAAACGAACAAAGAAACGGAGAAACGAAGGAAGAAACGGAGAAACGAAGAAAGAAACGCAGAAACGAAGAAAGAAACGGAGAAACGAAGAAAGACACGAAGAAACGAAGAAAGAAACGGAGAAACGAACAAAGAAACGGAGGAACGAAGAAAGAAACGGAGAAACGAAGAAAAAGACGGAGAAACGTAGAAAGAAACGGAGATACGAACAAAGAAACGCAGAAACGAAGAATGAAACGGAGAAACGAAGAAATGAACGGAGAAATGAGGAAGGTAACGGAGAAACAAAGAAAGGAACGGAGAAACGAAGAAAGAAACGGAGAAACGAAGAAAGAAACGGAGAAACGAAGAAAGAAACGGAGAAACGGAGAAATAAATGGAGAAACGATGAAATAAACGGAGTAACGAAGAAAGAAACGGAGATACGAACAAAGAAACGCAGAAACGAAGAATGAAACGGAGAAACGAAGAAATGAACGGAGAAATGAGGAAGGTAACGGAGAAACAAAGAAAGGAACGGAGAAACGAAGAAAGAAACGGAGAAACGAAGAAAGAAACGGAGAAACGGAGAAATAAATGGAGAAACGAAGAAATAAACGGAGAAACGAAGAAAGAGACGGAGAAACGAAGAAAGAAACGGAGAAACGGAGAAATAAATGGAGAAACGAGGAAATAAACGGAGAAACGAAGAAATAAATGGAGAAACGAAGAAATAAACGGAGAGTCGAAGAAAGAAACGGAGAAACGGAGAAAGAAACGGAGAAACGAAGAAATAAACGGAGAAACGAAGAATGAAACGGAGAAACGAAGAAAGAAACGGAGAAACGAAGAAACAAACGGAGAAACGAAGAAAGAAACGGAGGAACGGAGAAATAAATGGAGAAACGAAGAAATAAACGGAGAAACGAACAAGGAAACGGAGAAACGAAGAAAGAAACGGAGAAACGAAGAAAGAAACGGAGAAACGAAGAAAGAAACGGAGAAACGAAGAAACAAACGGAGAAACGAAGAAAGAAACGGAGAAATAAATGGAGAAACGAAGAAATAAACCGAAAAGCGGAAAAAGAAACGGAGAAACGAAGAAAGAGACGGAGAAACGAAGAAAGAAACGGGGAAACGGAGAAATAAATGGAGAAACGAAGAAATAAACCGAAAAACGGAAAAAGAAACGGAGAAACGAAGTAAGAGACGGAGAAACGAAGAAAGAAGCGGAGAAACGGAGAAATAAATGGAGAAACGAGGAAATAAACGGAGAAACGTAGAAAGAAACGGAGAAACGGAGAAAGAAACGGAGAAACGAAGAAATAAACGGAGAAACGAAGAAGGACACGAAGAAACGAAGAAAGAAACGGAGAAACGAACAAAGAAACGGAGAAACGAACAAAGAAACGGAGGAACGGAGAAGTGAATGGAGAAGCGAAGTAATAAATCGAAAAACGGAAAAAGAAACGGAGAAACGAAGAAAGAGACGGAGAAACGAAGAAAGAAACGGAGAAACGGAGAAATAAATGGAGAATCGAGGAAATAAACGGAGAAACGAAGAAATAAATGGAGAAACGAAGAAATAAACGGAGAAACGAAGAAAGAAACGGAGAAACGGAGAAAGAAACGGAGAAACGGAGAAATAAATGGAGAAACGAGGAAATAAACGGAGAAACGAAGAAATAAATGGAGAAACGAAGAAATAAACGGAGAGTCGAAGAAAGAAACGGAGAAACGGAGAAAGAAACGGAGAAACGAAGAAATAAACGGAGAAACGAAGAATGAAACGGAGAAACGAAGAAAGAAACGGAGAAACGAAGAAACAAACGGAGAAACGAAGAAAGAAACGGAGGAACGGAGAAATAAATGGAGAAACGAAGAAATAAACGGAGAAACGAACAAGGAAACGGAGAAACGAAGAAAGAAACGGAGAAACGAAGAAAGAAACGGAGAAACGAAGAAAGAAACGGAGAAACGAAGAAACAAACGGAGAAACGAAGAAAGAAACGGAGAAATAAATGGAGAAACGAAGAAATAAACCGAAAAACGGAAAAAGAAACGGAGAAACGAAGAAAGAGACGGAGAAACGAAGAAAGAAACGGAGGAACGGAGAAATAAATCGAGAAACGAAGAAATAAACGGAGAAACGAACAATGAAACGGAGAAACGAAGAAAGAAACGGAGAAACGAAGAAAGAAACGGAGAAACGAAGAAAGAAACGGAGAAACGGAGAAATAAATGGCGAAACGAAGAAATAAAGGGAGTAACGAAGAAAGAAACGGAGAAACGAAGAAAGAAACGGAGAAACGAAGAAAGAAGCGGAGAAACGAACAAAGAAACGGAGAAACGAAGGAAGAAACGGAGAAACGAAGAAAGAAACGCAGAAACGAAGAAAGAAACGGAGAAACGAAGAAAGAAACGGAGAAACGGAGAAAGAAACGGAGAAACGAAGAAATAAACGGAGAAACGAAGAATGAAACGGAGAAACGAAGAAAGAAACGGAGAAACGAAGAAAAAGACGGAGAAACGTAGAAAGAAACGGAGATACGAACAAAGAAACGCAGAAACGAAGAATGAAACGGAGAAACGAAGAAATGAACGGAGAAATGAGGAAGGTAACGGAGAAACAAAGAAAGGAACGGAGAAACGAAGAAAGAAACGGAGAAACGAAGAAAGAAACGGAGAAACGAAGAAAGAAACGGAGAAACGGAGAAATAAATGGAGAAACGATGAAATAAACGGAGTAACGAAGAAAGAAACGGAGATACGAACAAAGAAACGCAGAAACGAAGAATGAAACGGAGAAACGAAGAAATGAACGGAGAAATGAGGAAGGTAACGGAGAAACAAAGAAAGGAACGGAGAAACGAAGAAAGAAACGGAGAAACGAAGAAAGAAACGGAGAAACGGAGAAATAAATGGAGAAACGAAGAAATAAACGGAGAAACGAAGAAAGAGACGGAGAAACGAAGAAAGAAACGGAGAAACGGAGAAATAAATGGAGAAACGAGGAAATAAACGGAGAAACGAAGAAATAAATGGAGAAACGAAGAAATAAACGGAGAAACGAAGAAAGAAACGGAGAAACGGAGAAAGAAACGGAGAAACGAAGAAATAAACGGAGAAACGAAGAATGAAACGGAGAAACGAAGAAAGAAACGGAGAAACGAAGAAACAAACGGAGAAACGAAGAAAGAAACGGAGGAACGGAGAAATAAATGGAGAAACGAAGAAATAAACGGAGAAACGAACAAGGAAACGGAGAAACGAAGAAAGATACGGAGAAACGAAGAAAGAAACGGAGAAACGAAGAAAGAAACGGAGAAACGAAGAAACAAACGGAGAAACGAAGAAAGAAACGGAGAAATAAATGGAGAAACGAAGAAATAAACCGAAAAACGGAAAAAGAAACGGAGAAACGAAGAAAGTGACGGAGAAACGAAGAAAGAAACGGGGAAACGGAGAAATAAATGGAGAAACGAAGAAATAAACCGAAAAACGGAAAAAGAAACGGAGAAACGAAGTAAGAGACGGAGAAACGAAGAAAGAAACGGAGAAACGGAGAAATAAATGGAGAAACGAGGAAATAAACGGAGAAACGTAGAAAGAAACGGAGAAACGGAGAAAGAAACGGAGAAACGAAGAAATAAACGGAGAAACGAAGAAGGACACGAAGAAACGAAGAAAGAAACGGAGAAACGAACAAAGAAACGGAGAAACGAACAAAGAAACGGAGGAACGGAGAAGTGAATGGAGAAGCGAAGTAATAAATCGAAAAACGGAAAAAGAAACGGAGAAACGAAGAAAGAGACGGAGAAACGAAGAAAGAAACGGAGAAACGGAGAAATAAATGGAGAATCGAGGAAATAAACGGAGAAACGAAGAAATAAATGGAGAAACGAAGAAATAAACGGAGAAACGAAGAAAGAAACGGAGAAACGGAGAAAGAAACGGAGAAACGAAGAAATAAACGGAGAAACGAAGAATGAAACGGAGAAACGAAGAAAGAAACGGAGAAACGAAGAAACAAACGGAGAAAGAAACGGAGAAACGGAGAAAGAAACGGAGAAACGAAGAAATAAACGGAGAAACGAAGAAAGACACGAAGAAACGAAGAAAGAAACGGAGAAACGAACAAAGAAACGGAGGAACGGAGAAGTGAATGGAGAAGCGAAGAAATAAACGGAGAAACGAAGAAAGAAACGGAGAAACGAAGAAGGAAACGGAGAAACGAAGAAAGAAGCGCAGAAACGAAAAAAGAAACGGAGAAACGAAGGAAGTAACGGAGAATCGAAGAAAGAAACGCAGAAACGAAGAAAGAAACGGAGAAACGAAGAAAGAAACGGAGAAACGAAGAAAGAAACGAAGAAACGGAGAAATAAATGGAGAAACGAAGAAATAAACCGAAAAACGGAAAAAGAAACGGAGAAACGAAGAAATAAACGGAGAAACGAAGAAAGACACGAAGAAACGAAGAAAGAAACGGAGAAACGAACAAAGAAACGGAGAAACGAAGAAAGAAACGGAGAAACGAAGAAAGAAACGGAGATACGAACAAAGAAACGGAGAAACGAAGAAAGAAACGGAGAAACGAAGAAAAAGACGGAGAAACGTAGAAAGCAACGGAGACACGAACAAAGAAACGCAGAAGCGAAGAATGAAACGGAGAAACGAAGAAATGAACGGAGAAATGAGGAAGGTAACGGAGAAACAAAGGAAGGAACGGAGAAACGAAGAAAGAAACGGAGAAACGTTGAAAGAAACGGAAAACCAAGAAAGAAACGGAGAAACGGAGAAATAAATGGAGAAAGGAAGAAATAAACGGAGTAACGAAGAAAGAAACGGAGAAACGGAGAAAGAAACGGAGAAACGAAGAAATAAACGGACGAACGGGGAAATAAATGGAGAAACGAAGAAATAAACGGAGAAACGAACAAGGAAACGGAGAAAGGAAGAAAGAAACGGAGAAACGACGAAAGAAACGGAGAAACAAAGAAAGAAACGGAGAAACGAACAAAGAAACGTAGAAACGAAGAAAGAAACGGGGAAACGAAGAATGAAACGGAGAAACGAAGAAAGAAACGGAGAAATAAATGGAGAAACGAAGATATAAACGGAGAAACGAAGAAAGAAACGGAGAAACGAAGGAAGAAACGGAGAAACGAAGAAAGAAACGGAGAAACGGAGAAGTAAATGAAGAAACGAAGAAATAAACGGAGAAACGAAGAAAGAAACGGAGTAACGAAGAAAGAAACAGGGAAACAAACAATGAAACGCAGAAACGAAGAATGAAACGGAGAAAGGAAGAAATAAACGGAGAAACGAAGAAAGAAACGGAGAAACGTACAACGAAACGGAGAAACGAACAAAGAAACGAACAAAGACACGGAGAAACGAACAAAGAAACGGAGAAACGAACAACGAAACGGAGAAACGAACAAAGAAACGAACAAAGACACGGAGAAACGAACAAAGAAACGGAGAAACGAAGAAATAAATGGAGAAACGAAGAAATAGACGGAGAAGCGAACAAGGAAACGGAGAAACGAAGAAAGAAACGGAGAAACGAAGAAAGAAACGGAGAAACGGAGAAATAAATGGAGAAACGAAGAAATAAACGGAGTAACGAAGAAAGAAACGGAGATACGAACAAAGAAACGCAGAAACGAAGAATGAAACGGAGAAACGAAGAAATGAACGGAGAAATGAGGAAGGTAACGGAGAAACACAGAAAGGAACGGAGAAACGAAGAAAGAAACGGAGAAACGAAGAAAGAAACGGAGAAACGAAGAAAGAAGCGGAGAAACGGAGAAATAAATGGAGAAACGAAGAAATAAACGGAGAAACGAAGATAGAGACGGAGAAACGAAGAAAGAAACGGAGAAACGGAGAAGTAAATGGAGAAACGAGGAAATAAACGGAGAAACGAAGAAATAAATGGAGAAACGAAGAAATAAACGGAGAAACGAAGAAAGAAACGGAGAAACGGAGAAAGAAACGGAGAAACGAAGAAATAAACGGAGAAACGAAGAATGAAACGGAGAAACGAAGAAAGAAACGGAGAAACGAAGAAACAAACGGAGAAACGAAGAAAGAAACGGAGGAACGGAGAAATAAATGGAGAAACGAAGAAATAAACGGAGAAACGAACAAGGAAACGGAGAAACGAAGAAAGAAACGGAGAAACGAAGAAAGAAACGGAGAAACGAAGAAAGAAACGGAGAAACGAAGAAACAAACGGAGAAACGAAGAAAGAAACGGAGAAATAAATGGAGAAACGAAGAAATAAACCGAAAAACGGAAAAAGAAACGGAGAAACGAAGAAAGAGACGGAGAAACGAAGAAAGAAACGGAGAAACGGAGAAGTAAATGGAGAAACGAAGAAATAAACGGAGTAACGAAGAAAGAAACGGAGAAACGGAGAAAGAAGCGGAGAAAGAAACGGAGAAACGAAGAAAGAAACGAAGAAACGAACAAAGAAACAGAGAAACGAACAACGAAACGGAGAAACGAAGAAAGAAACGGAGAAACGGAGAAAGAAACGGAGAAACGAAGAAATAAACGGAGAAACGAAGAAAGACACGAAGAAACGAAGAAAGAAACGGAGAAACGAACAAAGAAACGGAGGAACGGAGAAGTGAATGGAGAAGAGAAGAAATAAACGGAGAAACGAAGAAAGAAACGGAGAAACGAAGAAAGAAACGGAGAAACGAAGAAAGAAACGGAGAAACGAAGAAAGAAACGGAGAAACGAAGAAACAAACGGAGAAACGAAGAAAGAAACGGAGAAATAAATGGAGAAACGAAGAAATAAACCGAAAAACGGAAAAAGAAACGGAGAAACGAAGAAAGAGACGGAGAAACGAAGAAAGAAACGGAGAAACGGAGAAATAAATGGAGAAACGAAGAAATAAAGGGAGTAACGAAGAAAGAAACGGAGAAACGGAGAAAGAAACGGAGAAACGAAGAAATAAACGGAGAAACGAAGAAAGACACGAAGAAACGAAGAAAGAAACGGAGAAACGAACAAAGAAACGGAGAAACGAAGAAAGACACGAAGAAACGAAGAAAGAAACGGAGAAACGAACAAAGAAACGGAGAAACGAAGAAAGAAACGGAGAAACGAAGAAAGAAGCGGAGAAACGAACAAAGAAACGGAGAAACGAAGGAAGAAACGGAGAAACGAAGAAAGAAATGCAGAAACGAAGAAAGAAACGGAGAAACGAAGAAAGACACGAAGAAACGAAGAAAGAAACGGAGAAACGAACAAAGAAACGGAGGAACGAAGAAAGAAACGGAGAAACGAAGAAAAAGACGGAGAAACGTAGAAAGAAACGGAGATACGAACAAAGAAACGCAGAAACGAAGAATGAAACGGAGAAACGAAGAAATGAACGGAGAAATGAGGAAGGTAACGGAGAAACAAAGAAAGGAACGGAGAAACGAAGAAAGAAACGGAGAAACGAAGAAAGAAACGGAGAAACGAAGAAAGAAACGGAGAAACGGAGAAATAAATGGAGAAACGATGAAATAAACGGAGTAACGAAGAAAGAAACGGAGATACGAACAAAGAAACGCAGAAACGAAGAATGAAACGGAGAAACGAAGAAATGAACGGAGAAATGAGGAAGGTAACGGAGAAACAAAGAAAGGAACGGAGAAACGAAGAAAGGAACGGAGAAACGAAGAAAGAAACGGAGAAACGGAGAAATAAATGGAGAAACGAAGAAATAAACGGAGAAACGAAGAAAGAGACGGAGAAACGAAGAAAGAAACGGAGAAACGGAGAAATAAATGGAGAAACGAGGAAATAAACGGAGAAACGAAGAAATAAATGGAGAAACGAAGAAATAAACGGAGAAACGAAGAAAGAAACGGAGAAACGGAGAAAGAAACGGAGAAACGAAGAAATAAACGGAGAAACGAAGAATGAAACGGAGAAACGAAGAAAGAAACGGAGAAACGAAGAAACAAACGGAGAAACGAAGAAAGAAACGGAGGAACGGAGAAATAAATGGAGAAACGAAGAAATAAACGGAGAAACGAACAAGGAAACGGAGAAACGAAGAAAGAAACGGAGAAACGAAGAAAGAAACGGAGAAACGAAGAAAGAAACGGAGAAACGAAGAAACAAACGGAGAAACGAAGAAAGAAACGGAGAAATAAATGGAGAAACGAAGAAATAAACCGAAAAACGGAAAAAGAAACGGAGAAACGAAGAAAGAGACGGAGAAACGAAGAAAGAAACGGGGAAACGGAGAAATAAATGGAGAAACGAAGAAATAAACCGAAAAACGGAAAAAGAAACGGAGAAACGAAGTAAGAGACGGAGAAACGAAGAAAGAAACGGAGAAACGGAGAAATAAATGGAGAAACGAGGAAATAAACGGAGAAACGTAGAAAGAAACGGAGAAACGGAGAAAGAAACGGAGAAACGAAGAAATAAACGGAGAAACGAAGAAGGACACGAAGAAACGAAGAAAGAAACGGAGAAACGAACAAAGAAACGGAGAAACGAACAAAGAAACGGAGGAACGGAGAAGTGAATGGAGAAGCGAAGTAATAAATCGAAAAACGGAAAAAGAAACGGAGAAACGAAGAAAGAGACGGAGAAACGAAGAAAGAAGCGCAGAAACGAAAAAAGAAACGGAGAAACGAAGGAAGTAACGGAGAATCGAAGAAAGAAACGCAGAAACGAAGAAAGAAACGGAGAAACGAAGAAAGAAACGGAGAAACGAAGAAAGAAACGGAGAAACGAACAAAGAAACGTAGAAACGAAGAAAGAAACGGGGAAACGAAGAATGAAACGGAGAAACGAAGAAAGAAACGGAGAAATAAATGGAGAAACGAAGATATAAACGGAGAAACGAAGAAAGAAACGGAGAAACGAAGGAAGAAACGGAGAAACGAAGAAAGAAACGGAGAAACGGAGAAGTAAATGGAGAAACGAAGAAATAAACGGAGAAACGAAGAAAGAAACGGAGTAGCGAAGAAAGAAACAGGGAAACAAACAATGAAACGCAGAAACGAAGAATGAAACGGAGAAAGGAAGAAATAAACGGAGAAACGAAGAAAGAAACGGAGAAACGTACAACGAAACGGAGAAACGAACAAAGAAACGAACAAAGACACGGAGAAACGAACAAAGAAACGGAGAAACGAACAACGAAACGGAGAAACGAACAAAGAAACGAACAAAGACACGGAGAAACGAACAAAGAAACGGAGAAACGAAGAAATAAATGGAGAAACGAAGAAATAAACGGAGAAGCGAACAAGGAAACGGAGAAACGAAGAAAGAAACGGAGAAACGAAGAAAGAAACGGAGAAACGAAGAAAGAAACGGAGAAACGAAGAATGAAACGGAGATACGAAGAAAGAAACAGAGAAACGAACAAAGAAACGGAGAAACGAACAAAGAAACGGAGAAACGAACAAAGAAACGGAGAAACGAAGAAAGAAACGGAGAAACGAAGAAAAAGACGGAGAAACGTAGAAAGAAACGGAGATACGAACAAAGAAACGCAGAAACGAAGAATGAAACGGAGAAACGAAGAAATGAACGGAGAAATGAGGAAGGAAACGGAGAAACAAAGAAAGGAACGGAGAAACGAAGAAAGAAACGGAGAAACGAAGAAAGAAATGGAGAAGCGAACGAAGAAACGGAGAAACGAAGAAAGAAACGGAGAAACGAACAAAGAAACGGAGAAACGAAGAAAGAAACGGAGAAACGAACAAAGAAACGGAGAAACGAACAAAGAAACGGAGGAACGGAGAAATAAATCGAGAAACGAAGAAATAAACGGAGAAACGAACAAGGAAACGGAGAAACGAAGAAAGAAACGGAGAAACAAAGAAAGAAACGGAGAAACGAAGAAAGAAACGGAGAAACGGAGAAATAAATGGCGAAACGAAGAAATAAAGGGAGTAACGAAGAAAGAAACGGAGAAACGGAGAAAGAAACGGAGAAACGAAGAAATAAACGGAGAAACGAAGAAAGAAACGGAGAAACGAAGAAAGAAACGGAGAAACGGAGAAATAAATGGAGAAACGAAGAAATAAACGGAGTAACGAAGAAAGAAACGGAGATACGAACAAAGAAACGCAGAAACGAAGAATGAAACGGAGAAACGAAGAAATGAACGGAGAAATGAGGAAGGTAACGGAGAAACACAGAAAGGAACGGAGAAACGAAGAAAGAAACGGAGAAACGAAGAAAGAAACGGAGAAACGAAGAAAGAAACGGAGAAACGGAGAAATAAATGGAGAAACGAAGAAATAAACGGAGAAACGAAGAAAGAGACGGAGAAACGAAGAAAGAAACGGAGAAACGGAGAAGTAAATGGAGAAACGAGGAAATAAACGGAGAAACGAAGAAATAAATGGAGAAACGAAGAAATAAACGGAGAAACGAAGAAAGAAACGGAGAAATGAAGAAAGAAACGGGGGAACGGAGAAAGAAACGGAGAAACGAAGAAAAAGACGGAGAAACGTAGAAAGAAACGGAGATACGAACAAAGAAACGCAGAAACGAAGAATGAAACGGAGAAACGAAGAAATGAACGGAGAAATGAGGAAGGTAACGGAGAAACAAAGAAAGGAACGGAGAAACGAAGAAAGAAACGGAGAAACGAAGAAAGAAACGGAGAAACGAAGAAAGAAACGGAGAAACGGAGAAATAAATGGAGAAACGATGAAATAAACGGAGTAACGAAGAAAGAAACGGAGATACGAACAAAGAAACGCAGAAACGAAGAATGAAACGGAGAAACGAAGAAATGAACGGAGAAATGAGGAAGGTAACGGAGAAACAAAGAAAGGAACGGAGAAACGAAGAAAGAAACGGAGAAACGAAGAAAGAAACGGAGAAACGGAGAAATAAATGGAGAAACGAAGAAATAAACGGAGAAACGAAGAAAGAGACGGAGAAACGAAAAAAGAAACGGAGAAACGGAGAAATAAATGGAGAAACGAGGAAATAAACGGAGAAACGAAGAAATAAATGGAGAAACGAAGAAATAAACGGAGAAACGAAGAAAGAAACGGAGAAACGGAGAAAGAAACGGAGAAACGAAGAAATAAACGGAGAAACGAAGAATGAAACGGAGAAACGAAGAAAGAAACGGAGAAACGAAGAAACAAACGGAGAAACGAGGAAAGAAACGGAGGAACGGAGAAATAAATGGAGAAACGAAGAAATAAACGGAGAAACGAACAAGGAAACGGAGAAACGAAGAAAGAAACGGAGAAACGAAGAAAGAAACGGAGAAACGAAGAAACAAACGGAGAAACGAAGAAAGAAACGGAGAAATAAATGGAGAAACGAAGAAATAAACCGAAAAACGGAAAAAGAAACGGAGAAACGAAGAAAGAGACGGAGAAACGAAGAAAGAAACGGGGAAACGGAGAAATAAATGGAGAATCGAGGAAATAAACGGAGAAACGAAGAAATAAATGGAGAAACGAAGAAATAAACGGAGAAACGAAGAAAGAAACGGGGAAATAAATGGAGAAACGAAGAAAGAAACGGAGAAACGGAGAAAGAAACGGAGAAACGAAGAAATAAACGGAGAAACGAAGAAAGACACGAAGAAACGAAGAAAGAAACGGAGAAACGAACAAAGAAACGGAGGAACGGAGAAGTGAATGGAGAAGCGAAGAAATAAACGGAGAAACGAAGAAAGAAACGGAGAAACGAAGAAGGAAACGGAGAAACGAAGAAAGAAGCGCAGAAACGAACAAAGAAACGGAGAAACGAAGGAAGTAACGGAGAATCGAAGAAAGAAACGCAGAAACGAAGAAAGAAACGGAGAAACGAAGAAAGAAACGGAGAAACGAAGAAAGAAACGAAGAAACGGAAAAATAAATGGAGAAACGAAGAAATAAACCGAAAAACGGAAAAAGAAACGGAGAAACGAAGAAATAAACGGAGAAACGAAGAAAGACACGAAGAAGCGAAGAAAGAAACGGAGAAACGAACAAAGAAACGGAGAAACGAAGAAAGAAACGGAGAAACGAAGAAAGAAACGGAGATACGAACAAAGAAACGGAGAAACGAAGAAAGAAACGGAGAAACGAAGAAAAAGGCGGAGAAACGTAGAAAGCAACGGAGACACGAACAAAGAAACGCAGAAGCGAAGAATGAAACGGAGAAACGAAGAAATGAACGGAGAAATGAGGAAGGTAACGGAGAAACAAAGGAAGGAACGGAGAAACGAAGAAAGAAACGGAGAAACGTTGAAAGAAACGGAGAAACCAAGAAAGAAACGGAGAAACGGAGAAATAAATGGAGAAAGGAAGAAATAAACGGAGTAACGAAGAAAGAAACGGAGAAACGGAGAAAGAAACGGAGAAACGAAGAAATAAACGGAGGAACGGGGAAATAAATGGAGAAACGAAGAAATAAACGGAGAAACGAACAAGGAAACGGAGAAAGGAAGAAAGAAACGGAGAAACAAAGAACGAAACGGAGAAACGAACAAAGAAACGTAGAAACGATGAAAGAAACGGGGAAACGAAGAATGAAACGGAGAAACGAAGAAAGAAACGGAGAAATAAATGGAGAAACGAAGATATAAACGGAGAAACGAAGAAAGAAACGGAGAAACGAAGGAAGAAACGGAGAAACGAAGAAAGAAACGGAGAAACGGAGAAGTAAATGGAGAAACGAAGAAATAAACGGAGAAACGATGAAAGAAACGGAGTAACGAAGAAAGAAACAGGGAAACAAACAATGAAACGCAGAAACGAAGAATGAAACGGAGAAAGGAAGAAATAAACGGAGAAACGAAGAAAGAAACGGAGAAACGAACAACGAAACGGAGAAACGAACAAAGAAACGAACAAAGACACGGAGAAACGAACAAAGAAACGGAGAAACGAACAACGAAACGGAGAAACGAACAAAGAAACGAACAAAGACACGGAGAAACGAACAAAGAAACGGAGAAACGAAGAAATAAATGGAGAAACGAAGAAATAAACGGAGAAGCGAACAAGGAAACGGAGAAACGAAGAAAGAAACGGAGAAACGAAGAAAGAAACGGAGAAACGAAGAAAGAAACGGAGAAACGAAGAATGAAACGGAGATACGAAGAAAGAAACAGAGAAACGAACAAAGAAACGGAGAAACGAACAAAGAAACGGAGAAACGAACAAGGAAACGGAGAAACGAACGAAGAAACGGAGAAAGAAACGGAGAAACGGAGAAATAAATGTAGAAACGAAGAAATAAACGGAGAAACGGTGAAAGAAACGGAGAAACGAAGAAAGAAACGGAGAAACGAAGAAAGAAACGGAGAAACGGAGAAATAAATGGAGAAACAAAGAAATAAACGGAGAAACGAAGAAAGAAACGGAGAAACGAAGAAGGAAACGGAGAAACGAAGAAAGAAACGGAGTAACGAAGAAAGAAACGAAGTACCGAAGAAAGAAACGGACAAACGGAGAAATAAATGGGGAAACGAAGAAATAAACCGAGAAACGGAGAAAGAGACGATCAAAGAAACGGAGAAGCGAAGAAAGTAACGGAGAAACGAACAAAGAAGCGGAGAAGCGAACACAGAAACGGAGAAACGAAGAAAGAAACGGAGAAACGAAGAAAGAAACGCAGTTACGAAGAAAGAAACGAAGAAACGAAGAAAGCAACGGAGAAACGGAGAAAGAAACGGAGAAACGGAGAAATAAATGGAGAAACGAAGAAATAAACGGAGAAACGAAGAAAGAAACGGAGAAACGAACAAAGAAACGGAGAAACGAAGAAAGAAACGGAGAAATAAATGGAGAAACGAAGAAATAAACCCAGAAACGGAGAAAGAACCGGAGAAACGAAGGTTGAACGGAGAAACGAAGAATGAAACGGAGAAATAAATGGAGAAACGAAGATATAAACGGAGAAACGAAGAAAGAAACGGAGAAACGAAGAAACGAAGAAAGAAACGGAGTAACGAAGAAGGACACGAACAAACGAAGAAAGAAACAGAGAATCGGAGAAATAATTGGAGAAACGAAGAAATAAACCGAGAAACGGAGAAAGAAACGGAGAAACGAACAAAGAAACGGAGAAACGAAGAAAGAAACGGAGCAACGAACAAAGAAACGGAGAAACGAACGAAGAAACGGAGAACCGGAGAAAGAAACGGAGAAACGGAGAAATAAATGGAGAAACGAAGAAATAAATGGAGAGACGAACAAGGAAACGGGGAAACGAACAAAGAAACGGAGAAACGAACAAAGAAACGGAGAAACGAACAAAAGAAACGGAGAAACGAAGAAAGAAACGGAGTAACGAAGAAATAAACGAAGAAACGAAGAAAGAAACCGAGAATCGGAGAAATAAATGGAGAAACGAAGAATTAAACCGAGAAACGGAGAAAGGAACGGAGAAGCGAACAAAGAATCGGAGAAACGAAGAAAAAACGGAGAAACAAACAAAGAAACGGAGAAACGAACAAAGAAACGGAGAAACGAACAAAGAAACGGAGAAACGAACAAAGAAACGGAGAAACGAAGAAAGAAACGGAGAAGCGAAGAAAGACACGAAGAAACGAAGAAAGAAACGGAGAAACGAACAAAGAAACGGAGAAACGAAGAAAGAAACGGAGAAACGATGAAAGAAGCGGAGAAACGAACAAAGAAACGGAGAAACGAAGGAAGAAACGGAGAAACGAAGAAAGAAACGCAGAAACGAAGAAAGAAACGGAGAAACGAAGAAAGAATCGGAGAAACGAAGAAAGAAACGGAGAAACGGAGAAATAAATGGAGAAACGAAGAAATAAACGGAGAAACGAAGAAAGAAACGGAGAAACGGAGAAAGAAACGGGGAAACGAAGAAATAAACGGAGAAACGAAGAATGAAACGGAGAAACGAAGAAAGAAACGGGGAAATAAATGGAGAAATGAAGATATAAACGGAGAAACGAAGAAATAAACGGAGAAACGAAGAAATAAACGGAGAAACGAAGAAAGAAACAGAGAAACGGAGAAAGAAACGGAGAAACGAAGAAATAAACCGAGAAACGGAGAAAGAAACGGAGAAACGAAGAAAGAAACGGAGAAACGAAGAAAGAAACGGAGAAACGAAGAAAGAAACGGAGAAACGAACAAAGAAACGGAGAAACGAACAATGAAACGCAGAAACGAACAAAGAAACGGAGAAACGAAGAAAGAAACGGAGAAACGAAGAAAGAAACGGGGAAACGAAGAAAGAAGGGGAGAAACGAAGAAAGAAACGGAGAAACGAAGAAAGACACGAAGAAACGATGAAACAAACGGAGAAACGAAGAAAGAAACGGAGAAACGAAGAAATAAACGGAGAAACGAACAAAGAAACGGAGAAACGAAGAAAGAAGCGGAGATACGAACAAAGAAACGGAGAAACGAACAAAGAAACGGAGAAACGAAGAAATAGACGGAGTAACGAAGAAAGAAACGGAGAAACTTAGAAAGAAACGGAGAAACGCAGAAAGACACGAAGAAACGATGAAACAAACGGAGAAACGAAGAAAGAAACGGAGAAACGAAGAAATAAACGGAGAAACGAACAAAGAAACGGAGAAACGAACAAAGAAACGGAGAAACGAACAATGAAACGCAGAAACGAAGAATGAAACGGAGAAACGAAGATATAAACGGAGAAATGAAGAAAGAAACGGAGAAACAAAGAAAGAATCGGAGAAACGAACAAAGAAACGGAGTAACGATGAAATAAACGAAGAAACGAAGAAAGAAACGGAGAATCGGAGAAATAAATGGAGAAACGAAGAAATAAACCGAGAAACGGAGAAAGAAACGATCAAAGAAACGGAGAAGCGAAGAAAGAAACAGAAAAACGAACAACGAAACGCAGAAACGAAGAATGAAACGGAGAAAGGAAGAAATAAACGGAGAAATGAAGAAAGAAACGGAGAAACAAAGAAAGAAACGGAGAAACGAACAAAGAAACGTAGAAACAAAGAAAGAAACGGGGAAACGAAGAATGAAACGGAGAAACGAAGAAAGAAACGGAGAAATAAATGGAGAAACGAAGATATAAACGGAGAAACGAAGAAAGAAACGGAGAAACGAAGGAAGAAACGGAGAAACGAAGAAAGAAACGGAGAAACGGAGAAGTAAATGGAGAAACGAAGAAATAAACGGAGAAACGAAGAAAGAAACGGAGTAACGAAGAAAGAAACAGGGAAACAAACAATGAAACGCAGAAACGAAGAATGAAACGGAGAAAGGAAGAAATAAACGGAGAAATGAAGAAAGAAAAGGAGAAACAAAGAAAGAAACGGAGAAACGAACAAAGAAACGGAGAAACGAAGAAAGAAACGGAGAAACGAACAAAGAAACGGAGAAACGAAGAAAGAAACGGAGAAACGACGAAAGAAACCGAGAAACGAAGAAATAAATGGAGAAACGAAGAAATAAACGGAGAAACGGAGAAATAAATGGAGAAACGAAGAAATAAACGGAGAAACGAAGAAAGAAACGATCAAAGAAACGGAGAAGCGAAGAAAGAAACAGAAAAACGAACAACGAAACGCAGAAACGAAGAATGAAACGGAGAAAGGAAGAAATAAACGGAGAAATGAAGAAAGAAACGGAGAAACAAAGAAAGAAACGGAGAAACGAACAAAGAAACGTAGAAACAAAGAAAGAAACGGGGAAACGAAGAATGAAACGGAGAAAGGAAGAAATAAACGGAGAAATGAAGAAAGAAAAGGAGAAACAAAGAAAGAAACGGAGAAACGAACAAAGAAACGGAGAAACGAAGAAAGAAACGGAGAAACGAACAAAGAAACGGAGAAACGAAGAAAGAAACGGAGAAACGACGAAAGAAACCGAGAAACGAAGAAATAAATGGAGAAACGAAGAAATAAACGGAGAAACGGAGAAATAAATGGAGAAACGAAGAAATAAACGGAGAAACGAAGAAAGAAACGATCAAAGAAACGGAGAAGCGAAGAAAGAAACAGAAAAACGAACAACGAAACGCAGAAACGAAGAATGAAACGGAGAAAGGAAGAAATAAACGGAGAAATGAAGAAAGAAACGGAGAAACAAAGAAAGAAACGGAGAAACGAACAAAGAAACGTAGAAACAAAGAAAGAAACGGGGAAACGAAGAATGAAACGGAGAAACGAAGAAAGAAACGGAGAAATAAATGGAGAAACGAAGATATAAACGGAGAAACGAAGAAAGAAACGGAGAAACGAAGGAAGAAACGGAGAAACGAAGAAAGAAACGGAGAAACGGAGAAGTAAATGGAGAAACGAAGAAATAAACGGAGAAACGAAGAAAGAAACGGAGTAACGAAGAAAGAAACAGGGAAACAAACAATGAAACGCAGAAACGAAGAATGAAACGGAGAAAGGAAGAAATAAACGGAGAAATGAAGAAAGAAAAGGAGAAACAAAGAAAGAAACGGAGAAACGAACAAAGAAACGGAGAAACGAAGAAAGAAACGGAGAAACGAAGAAAGAAACGGAGAAACGAAGAAAGAAACGGAGAAACGACGAAAGAAACCGAGAAACGAAGAAATAAATGGAGAAACGAAGAAATAAACGGAGAAACGAAGAAAGGAGCGGAGAAACGACGAAAGAAACGGAGTAACGATGAAATAAACGAAGAAACGAAGAAAGAAACGGAGAATCGGAGAAATAAATGGAGAAACGAAGAAATAAACCGAGAAACGGAGAAAGAAACGATCAAAGAAACGGAGAAGCGAAGAAAGTAACGGAGAAACGAACAAACAAGCGGAGAAACGAACAAAGAAGCGGAGAAACGAAGAAAGAAACGGAGAAACGAACAATGAAACGGAGAAACGAACAAAGAAACGGAGAAACGAACAAAGAAACGGAGAAACGAACAAAGAAACGGAGAAACGAAGAAAGAAACGGAGAAATGAACAAAGAAACGGAGAAACGAACACAGAAACGGAGAAACGGAGAAAGAAGCGGAGAAATAAATGGAGAAACGAAGAAATAAACCGAGAAACGGAGAAAGAAACGGAGAAACGAAGAAAGAAACGCAGAATCGGAGAAATAAATGGAGAAACGAAGAAATAAACCGAGAAACGGAGAAAGAAACGGAGAAACGAACAAAGAAACGGAGAAACGAACAAAGAAACGGAGAAACGAACAAAAGAAACGGAGAAACGAAGAAAGAAACGGAGTAACGAAGAAATAAACGAAGAAACGAAGAAAGAAACGGAGAATCGGAGAAATAAATGGAGAAACGAAGAATTAAACCGAGAAACGGAGAAAGAAACGGAGAAACGAACAAAGAAACGGAGAAACGAAGGTAGAAACGGAGAAACGAAGAAAGAAACGCAGAAACGAAGAAAGAAACGGAGAAACGAAGAAAGAAACGGAGAAACGAAGAAAGAAACGGAGAAACGGAGAAATAAATGGAGAAACGAAGAAATAAACGGAGAAACGAAGAAAGAAACGGAGAAACGAACACAGAAACGGAGAAAGAAACGGAGAAACGGAGAAATAAATGTAGAAACGAAGAAATAAACGGAGAAACGGACACAGAAACGGAGAAACGGTGAAAGAAACGGAGAAACGAAGAAAGAAACGGAGAAACGAAGAAAGAAACGGAGAAACGGAGAAATAAATGGAGAAACAAAGAAATACACGGAGAAACGAAGAAAGAAACGGAGAAACGAAGAAGGAAACGGAGAAACGAAGAAAGAAACGGAGTAACGAAGAAAGAAACGAAGTACCGAAGAAAGAAACGGACAAACGGAGAAATAAATGGGGAAACGAAGAAATAAACCCAGAAACGAAGAAAGAAACGGAGTAACGAAGAAAGAAACGAAGTACCGAAGAAAGAAACGGACAAACGGAGAAATAAATGGGGAAACGAAGAAATAAACCCAGAAACGGAGAAAGAGACGATCAAAGAAACGGAGAAGCGAAGAAAGTAACGGAGAAACGAACAAAGAAGCGGAGAAGCGAACACAGAAACGGAGAAACGAAGAAAGAAACGGAGAAACGAAGAAAGAAACGCAGTTACGAAGAAAGAAACGAAGAAGCGAAGAAAGCAACGGAGAAACGGAGAAAGAAACGGAGAAACGGAGAAATAAATGGAGAAACGAAGAAATAAACGGAGAAACGAAGAAAGAAACGGAGAAACGAACAAAGAAACGGAGAAACGAAGAAAGAAACGGAGAAATAAATGGAGAAACGAAGAAATAAACCCAGAAACGGAGAAAGAACCGGAGAAACGAAGGTTGAACGGAGAAACGAAGAATGAAACGGAGAAATAAATGGAGAAACGAAGATATAAACGGAGAAACGAAGAAAGAAACGGAGAAACGAAGAAACGAAGAAAGAAACGGAGTAACGAAGAAGGACACGAACAAACGAAGAAAGAAACAGAGAATCGGAGAAATAATTGGAGAAACGAAGAAATAAACCGAAAAAAGGAGAAAGAAACGGAGAAACGAACAAAGAAACGGAGAAACGAAGAAAGAAACGGAGCAACGAACAAAGAAACGGAGAAACGAACGAAGAAACGGAGAACCGGAGAAAGAAACGGAGAGACGGAGAAATAAATGGAGAAACGAAGAAATAAATGGAGAGACGAACAAGGAAACGGAGAAACGAAGAAAGAAACGGAGAAACGAAGAAAGAAACGGAGAAACGAAGAAAGAAACGAAGTAACGAAGAAAGAAACGGAGAATCGGAGAAATAAATGGAGAAACAAAGAAATAAACGGAGAAACGGAGAAAGAAAGGATCAAAGAAACGGAGAAACGAAGAAAGAAACGGAGAAATAAATGGAGAAACGAAGAAATAAACCGAGAAACGGAGAAAGAAACGGAGAAACGAAGAAAGAAACGCAGAATCGGAGAAATAAATGGAGAAACGAAGAAATAAACCGAGAAACGGAGAAAGAAACGGAGAAACGAACAAAGAAACGGAGAAACGAACAAAGAAACGGAGAAACGAACAAAAGAAACGGAGAAACGAAGAAAGAAACGGAGTAACGAAGAAATAAACGAAGAAACGAAGAAAGAAACGGAGAATCGGAGAAATAAATGGAGAAACGAAGAATTAAACCGAGAAACGGAGAAAGAAACGGAGAAGCGAACAAAGAATCGGAGAAACGAAGAAAAAACGGAGAAACAAACAAAGAAACGGAGAAACGAACAAAGAAACGGAGAAACGAACAAAGAAACGGAGAAACGAACAAAGAAACGGAGAAACGAACAAAGAAACGGAGAAACGAAGAAAGAAACGGAGTAACGAAGAAATAAACGAAGAAACGAAGAAAGAAACGGAGAATCGGAGAAAAAAATGGAGAGACGAACAAGGAAACGGAGAAACGAAGAAAGAAACGGAGAAACGAAGAAAGAAACGGAGAAGCGATGAAAGAAACGGAGAAACGAAGAAAGAAACGGAGAAACGAACAAAGAAACGGAGAAACGAACGAAGAAACGGAGAAACGAAGAAAGAAACGGAGAAACGGAGAAATAAATGGAGAAACGAAGAAATAAACGGAGAAACGAAGAAAGAAACGGAGAAATAAATGGAGAAACGAAGAAATAAACGGAGAAACGAACACAGAAACGGAGAAACGGAGAAAGAAACGGAGAAATGAACAAATAAACGGAGAAACGAAAAAAGAAGCGGAGAAACGGAGAAATAAATGGAGAAACGAAGAAATAAACGGAAAAACGAAGAAATAAACGGAGAAACGAAGAAAGAAACGGAGAAACGAACAATGAAACGCAGAAACAAAGAATGAAACGGAGAAACGAAGAAATAAACGGAGAAATGAAGTAAGAAACGGAGAAACATAGAAAGAAACGGAGAAACGAACAAAGAAACGGAGAAACGAACAAAGAAACGGAGAAGCGGAGAAATAAATGGAGAAACGAAGAAATAAACGGAGAAACGAAGAAAGAAACGGTGAAACGAAGAAATGAACGGAGAAACGAAGAAATAAACGGAGAAACGAAGAAAGAAACGGAGAAACGAAGAAAGAAACGGAGAAACGAACAAACAAACGGAGAAACGAAGAAAGAAACGGAGAGTCGGAGAAATAAATGGTGAAACGAAGAAATAAACGGAGAAACGGAGAAATAAATGGAGAAACGGAGAAATAAATGGAGAAACTAAGAAATAAACGGAGAAACGAAGAAAGAAACGGTGAAACGAAGAAAGAAACGGAGAAACGAAGAAAGAAACGGAGAAACGAACAAAGAAACGGAGAAACGAAGAAAGAAACGGAGAAAGGAAGAAAGAAACGTAGAAACGAAGAAAGAAACGGAGAAGCGAACAAAGAAACGGAGAAACGAAGAAAGAAACGGAGAAACGAAGAATGAAACGGAGGAACGGAGAAATAAATGGAGAAACGAAGAAATAAACGGAGAAACGAAGAAATAAACGGAGAAACGAAGAAAGAAACGGAGAAACGAACAATGAAACGCAGAAACGAAGAATGAAACGGAGAAACGAAGAAATAAACGGAGAAATGAAGTAAGAAACGGAGAAACATAGAAAGAAACGGAGATACGAACAAAGAAACGGAGAAACGAACAAAGAAACGGAGAAACGGAGAAATAAATGGAGAAACGAAGAAAGAAACGGAGGAACGGAGAAATAAATGGAGAAACGAAGAAATAAACGGAGAAACGAAGAAATAAACGGAGAAACGAAGAAAGAAACGGAGAAACGAAGAAAGAAACGGAGAAACGAAGAAAGAAACGGAGAAAAGAACAAAGAAACGGAGAAACGAAGAATGAAACGGAGAAACGTAGAAAGAAACGGAGATACGAACAAAGAAACGGAGAAACGAACAAAGAAACGGAGAAACGAAGAAAGAAACGGAGGAACGGAGAAATAAATGGAGAAACGAAGAAATAAACGGAGAAACGAAGAAATAAACGGAGAAACGAAGAAAGAAACGGAGAAACGAACAATGAAACGCAGAAACGAAGAATGAAGCGGAGAAACGAAGAAATAAACGGAGAAATGAAGTAAGAAACGGAGAAACATAGAAAGAAACGGAGAAACGAACAAAGAAACGGAGAAACGAACAAAGAAACGGAGAAACGGAGAAATAAATGGAGAAACGAAGAAATAAGCGGAGAAACGAAGAAAGAAACTGTGAAACGAAGAAATAAACGGAGAAACGAAGAAATAAACGGAGAAACGAATAAAGAAACGGAGAAACGAAGAAAGAAACGGAGAAACGAAGAAAGAAACGGAGAAAAGAACAAAGAAACGGAGAAACGAAGAAAGAAACGGAGAAACGAAGAAAGAAACGGAGAAACGAACAAAGAAACGGAGAAACGAAGAAAGAAACGGAGAAACGAAGAAAGAAACGCAGAAACGAACAAAGAAACGGAGAGAACGAAGAAAGAAACGGAGAAACGAAGAAAGAAACGGAGAGTCGGAGAATAAATGGTGAAACGAAGAAATAAACGGAGAAACGGAGAAATAAATGGAGAAACGGAGAAATAAATGGAGAAACGAAGAAATAAACGGGAGAAACGAAGAAAGAAACGGTGAAACGAAGAAAGAAACGGAGAAACGAAGAAAGAAACGGAGAAACGAACAAAGAAACGGAGAAACGAAGAAAGAAACGGAGAAAGGAAGAAAGAAACGTAGAAACGAAGAAAGAAACGGAGAAGCGAACAAAGAAACGGAGAAACGAAGAAAGAAACGGAGAAACGAACAAAGAAACGGAGAAACGAAGAAAGAAACGGAGAAAGGAAGAAAGGAACGTAGAAACGAAGAAAGAAACGGAGAAGCGAACAAAGAAACGGAGAAACGAAGAAAGAAACGGAGAAACGAAGAATGAAACGGAGGAACGGAGAAATAAATGGAGAAACGAAGAAATAAACGGAGAAACGAAGAAATAAACGGAGAAACGAAGAAAGAAACGGAGAAACGAACAATGAAACGCAGAAACGAAGAATGAAACGGAGAAACGAAGAAATAAACGGAGAAATGAAGTAAGAAACGGAGAAACATAGAAAGAAACGGAGATACGAACAAAGAAACGGAGAAACGAACAAAGAAACGGAGAAACGGAGAAATAAATGGAGAAACGAAGAAAGAAACGGAGGAACGGAGAAATAAATGGAGAAACGAAGAAATAAACGGAGAAACGAAGAAATAAACGGAGAAACGAAGAAAGAAACGGAGGAACGAAGAAAGAAACGGAGAAACGAAGAAAGAAACGGAGAAAAGAACAAAGAAACGGAGAAACGAAGAAAGAAACGGAGAAACGTAGAAAGAAACGGAGATACGAACAAAGAAACGGAGAAACGAACAAAGAAACGGAGAAACGAAGAAAGAAACGGAGGAACGGAGAAATAAATGGAGAAACGAAGAAATAAACGGAGAAACGAAGAAATAAACGGAGAAACGAAGAAAGAAACGGAGAAACGAACAATGAAACGCAGAAACGAAGAATGAAGCGGAGAAACGAAGAAATAAACGGAGAAATGAAGTAAGAAACGGAGAAACATAGAAAGAAACGGAGAAACGAACAAAGAAACGGAGAAACGAACAAAGAAACGGAGAAACGGAGAAATAAATGGAGAAACGAAGAAATAAGCGGAGAAACGAAGAAAGAAACGGTGAAACGAAGAAATAAACGGAGAAACGAAGAAATAAACGGAGAAACGAAGAAAGAAACGGAGAAACGAAGAAAGAAACGGAGAAACGAAGAAAGAAACGGAGAAAAGAACAAAGAAACGGAGAAACGAAGAAAGAAACGGAGAAACGAAGAAAGAAACGGAGAAACGAAGAAAGAAACGGAGAAACGAAGAAAGAAACGGAGAAAAGAACAAAGAAACGGAGAAACGAAGAAAGAAACGGAGAAACGAACAAAGAAACGGGGAAATAAATGGAGAAACGAAGAAATAAACAGAGAAACGAAGAAATAAACGGAGAAACGAAGAAAGAAACGGAGAAACGAACAATGAAACGCAGAAACGAAGAATGAAACGGAGAAACGAAGAAATAAACGGAGAAATGAAGTAAGAAACGGAGAAACATAGAAAGAAACGGAGAAACGCACAAACAAACGGAGAAACGAACAAAGAAACGGAGAAACGGAGAAATAAATGGAGAAACGAAGAAATAAACGGAGAAACGAAGAAAGAAACGGTGAAACGAAGAAAGAAACGGAGAAACGAAGAAAGAAACGGAGAAACGAAGAAAGAAACGGAGAAACGAACAAAGAAACGGAGAAACGAAGAAAGAAACGGAGAAACGAAGAAAGAAACGCAGAAACGAAGAAGAAACGGAGAAACGAAGAAAGAAACGGACAAACGAAGAAAGAAACGGAGATACGAACAAAGAAACGGAGAAACGAACAAAGAAACGGAGAAATAAATGGAGAAACGAAGAAATAAACGGAGAAACGAAGAAAGAAACGGAGAGTCGGAGAAATAAATGGTGAAACGAAGAAATAAACGGAGAAACGGAGAAATAAATGGAGAAACGAAGAAATAAACGGAGAAACGGAGAAATAAACGGAGAAACGAAGAAAGAAACGGAGAAACGGAGAAAGAAACGGAGAAACGAAGAAAGAAACGGAGAAAAGAACAAAGAAACGGAGAAACGAAGAAAGAAACGGAGAAACGAACAAAGAAACGGAGAAATAAATGGAGAAACGAAGAAATAAACAGAGAAACGAAGAAATAAACGGAGAAACGAAGAAAGAAACGGAGAAACGAACAATGAAACGCAGAAACGAAGAATGAAACGGAGAAACGAAGAAATAAACGGAGAAATGAAGTAAGAAACGGAGAAACATAGAAAGAAACGGAGAAACGCACAAACAAACGGAGAAACGAACAAAGAAACGTAGAAACGGAGAAATAAATGGAGAAACGAAGAAATAAACGGAGAAACGAAGAAAGAAACGGTGAAACGAAGAAAGAAACGGAGAAACGAAGAAAGAAACGGAGAAACGAAGAAAGAAACGGAGAAACGAACAAAGAAACGGAGAAACGAAGAAAGAAACGGAGAAACGAAGAAAGAAACGCAGAAACGAACAAAGAAACGGAGAAACGAAGAAAGAAACGGAGAAACGAAGAAAGAAACGGAGAGTCGGAGAAATAAATGGTGAAACGAAGAAATAAACGGAGAAACGGAGAAATAAATGGAGAAACGGAGAAATAAATGGAGAAACGAAGAAATAAACGGAGAAACGAAGAAAGAAACGGTGAAACGAAGAAAGAAACGGAGAAACGAAGGAAGAAACGGAGAAACGAACAAAGAAACGGAGAAACGAAGAAAGAAACGGAGAAAGGAAGAAAGAAACGTAGAAACGAAGAAAGAAACGGAGAAGCGAACAAAGAAACGGAGAAACGAAGAAAGAAACGGAGAAACGAACAAAGAAACGGAGAAACGAAGAAAGAAACGGAGAAAGGAAGAAAGGAACGTAGAAACGAAGAAAGAAACGGAGAAGCGAACAAAGAAACGGAGAAACGAAGAAAGAAACGGAGAAACGAACAAAGAAACGGAGAAACGAAGAAAGAAACGGAGAAAGGAAGAAAGGAACGTAGAAACGAAGAAAGAAACGGAGAAGCGAACAAAGAAACGGAGAAACGAAGAAAGAAACGGAGAAACGAAGAATGAAACGGAGGAACGGAGAAATAAATGGAGAAACGAAGAAATAAACGGAGAAACGAAGAAATAAACGGAGAAACGAAGAAAGAAACGGAGAAACGAACAATGAAACGCAGAAACGAAGAAAGAAACGGAGAAACGAAGAAAGAAACGCAGAAACGAACAAAGAAACGGAGAAACGAAGAAAGAAACGGAGAAACGAAGAAAGAAACGGAGAGTCGGAGAAATAAATGGTGAAACGAAGAAATAAACGGAGAAACGGAGAAATAAATGGAGAAACGGAGAAATAAATGGAGAAACGAAGAAATAAACGGAGAAACGAAGAAAGAAACGGTGAAACGAAGAAAGAAACGGAGAAACGAAGAAAGAAACGGAGAAACGAACAAAGAAACGGAGAAACGAAGAAAGAAACGGAGAAAGGAAGAAAGAAACGTAGAAACGAAGAAAGAAACGGAGAAGCGAACAAAGAAACGGAGAAACGAAGAAAGAAACGGAGAAACGAACAAAGAAACGGAGAAACGAAGAAAGAAACGGAGAAAGGAAGAAAGGAACGTAGAAACGAAGAAAGAAACGGAGAAGCGAACAAAGAAACGGAGAAACGAAGAAAGAAACGGAGAAACGAAGAATGAAACGGAGGAACGGAGAAATAAATGGAGAAACGAAGAAATAAACGGAGAAACGAAGAAATAAACGGAGAAACGAAGAAAGAAACGGAGAAACGAACAATGAAACGCAGAAACGAAGAATGAAACGGAGAAACGAAGAAATAAACGGAGAAATGAAGTAAGAAACGGAGAAACATAGAAAGAAACGGAGATACGAACAAAGAAACGGAGAAACGAACAAAGAAACGGAGAAACGGAGAAATAAATGGAGAAACGAAGAAAGAAACGGAGGAACGGAGAAATAAATGGAGAAACGAAGAAATAAACGGAGAAACGAAGAAATAAACGGAGAACGAGAAAAGAGAAAGAAACGGAGGAACGAAGAAAGAAACGGAGAAACGAAGAAAGAAACGGAGAAAAGAACAAAGAAACGGAGAAACGAAGAAAGAAACGGAGAAACGTAGAAAGAAACGGAGATACGAACAAAGAAACGGAGAAACGAACAAAGAAACGGAGAAACGAAGAAAGAAACGGAGGAACGGAGAAATAAATGGAGAAACGAAGAAATAAACGGAGAAACGAAGAAATAAACGGAGAAACGAAGAAAGAAACGGAGAAACGAACAATGAAACGCAGAAACGAAGAATGAAGCGGAGAAACGAAGAAATAAACGGAGAAATGAAGTAAGAAACGGAGAAACATAGAAAGAAACGGGAGAAACGAACAAAGAAACGGAGAAACGAACAAAGAAACGGAGAAACGGAGAAATAAATGGAGAAACGAAGAAATAAGCGGAGAAACGAAGAAAGAAACGGTGAAACGAAGAAATAAACGGAGAAACGAAGAAATAAACGGAGAAACGAAGAAAGAAACGGAGAAACGAAGAAAGAAACGGAGAAACGAAGAAAGAAACGGAGGAAAAGAACAAAGAAACGGAGAAACGAAGAAAGAAACGGAGAAACGAAGAAAGAAACGGAGAAACGAAGAAAGAAACGGAGAAACGAAGAAAGAAACGGAGAAAAGAACAAAGAAACGGAGAAACGAAGAAAGAAACGGAGAAACGAACAAAGAAACGGGGAAATAAATGGAGAAACGAAGAAATAAACAGAGAAACGAAGAAATAAACGGAGAAACGAAGAAAGAAACGGAGAAACGAACAATGAAACGCAGAAACGAAGAATGAAACGGAGAAACGAAGAAATAAACGGAGAAATGAAGTAAGAAACGGAGAAACATAGAAAGAAACGGAGAAACGCACAAACAAA